>NW_027526225.1:115966788-116227855 GCF_048455015.1 Haemaphysalis longicornis
AAGAAAAAAATATCAGAAAAATTAGACGTGTCATCTTTGAGAGGTTTCACTAATGTTATAACACCATCGGTGTTCCACGCGCCTACGGG
Organism: Haemaphysalis longicornis; assembly: GCF_048455015.1. NCBI lineage: Eukaryota > Metazoa > Arthropoda > Arachnida > Ixodida > Ixodidae > Haemaphysalis > Haemaphysalis longicornis. The sequence goes on from NW_027526225.1 coordinate 115,966,878, forward strand.
CGTATCTGACAATGGTGCTTAGTTCCGCATAGTGTTGCTCACGTTGATCTGTGAAGAAAAAAAGAGGCTCCAATCCACGCTGTGAAGGTCGTTGGCAAGCAAAGTTTTAAACGACGCTCACAACAATTGCCCATGCGTAGTCACTTGAATTCACACACGTGGCTCTACAAAGAGTAAACGAGAGATTCTGCCAGCCTTTACTTGGAATTCGCGGGGTCGGCATCCCGAACGAAGCAGCGTCGGCCACGGCCGGGCTAAAGCAGTGGACGCCGCCGGCGTAACCCGGCCGTGCGTCGGATGAAATAAAACGGAGAGGAGCGTCTTTCGAAGGGTGACACAGCGAAACCTAAACATCCTGATGGGCTAGATCGGGGCTACAACACCGCGCGACACAAGAATAAACACCGAATCAATTCCGCGTGTGAGCTTAAGGATTCTAATTTATACCAATTTAAACTAGTTAGTTTGGTAAGTTTGAGAATTGCGATAAAGCTTAGCGAACTCTTATAATCGCTATTTATCAGGAAGAATTGCTCCTTCCGCCTTTTGTAATACATATTAAAACACAACTGGATTGGTATTCATCAATTTAAAAAACGGAATCCTATTCGTGGCAAGCAGTGCGCAAAAGGTAGCGTTTCTCTAGCGGCCAGATGTCTGTATGTGGTCTCTACATTTTGTTTACGCGCCCTACAAACCAATCCTTAACGTACCTTTGCCATACGACCACTTAGTTCCGTCGGGTCCGGGTTACCCAGGAGATGCTGTCGAAGAAGTTAATCAAGCCGTGCGACGGAACCGCGCGATGCACGGGAAGCTGCGCCAAAACAGTTCCAAAACAACCGTCGCTAAAGCAGACGACAAAGCCGTACCGCCGACGCGCCCGCCGGTGAGCAGGCACCTCCGCGCAGGGAACGCTGGGTAAATTCGCCGCACCATCTACAGTATGCTCCGTGAGTGAACCCCCCCCCCCCCCTCCCCACCTCCCGCCACTGCCTCAGCCGCGTTGGAAGTTTATTGTCCCTCACGCCGCGAAAAAACCGTTGGCTGGTAGAAGTAGAAAGCTTTGCTTTAAAAAAGAAAGGCGCGGTTACGTTAACTCTAGTCCTTGACGGCGACAGCTGGGAAGTCACCTTTTTGGGGGAGACATAAAGGTACCCTTGAGCTAAATCCCACATTTGCACTTGCTTTATCGTTATTTTGCTTTACACATCTTCATAACATTTATATGTCGGGGTAATGGTACATTGCGCTGGATACAAGACACTGCTTGTGCGCACATTGGGGTGTGGGTTTTGAACCGTCTGCACAGTATTCGCGATCAAGCGATCATGATTGCGTAGCAGTTTTCTTGGTGGGGAGATTAAGTACAAATAATAAAACTGAACAACTCACTAACCGAAAAATAGCTGCCTTTGCCATCAACACAAACCACGCCCTCGTTTCCAGCTGTCAGCTATCCTTTATCTGAGTGCCTCGCTCCGACCTCTTTTGCACCTGGATCGAGAGGTTGGAGGAAGGTAGGATCGATTGAGTAAGTTTCGCTTTTGAAGATGGTATATCTTGCTTGCGCTACTTAAACGCGAAAATTTTTTGTCTGTCTGTCCGTCCGTCCCTCCCTCGATCCAGCTGTCTTGCTCAATAAGAATGATTCCTTTATTTCCCGTCCTTCGAAATGAGCGAGGCAAGGAAAAGAAGCTGTATGAACAGCTTGACTACAGTACGACACGTTTAAGTTTTAGACAGCTTACAGGACCAACATGGAACAGCGCAAGTAAGAAGAAAACAAACAATCAACAGTTTTAACACGAACGTGTTTTATGCCCGGCTACACAAAGGTTTTGGTGACGTGATATTCGTCACGGAAGTGGCATCGCAAGAAAAACTGCCATTGACGCGGCGGCGCCCGGTTTCGATCCCACGACTCTCCGGCCGCAACGGGAGGTACGTGGCGCTCTTCCCACTGCGCTACGAACCGAAACGTGAGCATATGCTACGAACGCGCTTTATGCCCTTCCCTGTGACTCATTCAGATGGTGCGCGCCGTCTAGAAGAGGCGAAGCGAATTGGCGCATCATGACGCTAATGAGCGCCGACAGTGGGCATCTCGATGCCAGCGCCTTCTTGTATGGGGAAAGCGCGTGAATGCCGGCACCCTCCCCTGTTCTTTGTTTCTTGCGTGTCGGAGTAACTTTGTCTGGCGGGGTCAGGCTCGCGAACCCTTCTCACAAGCAGGAAATTCCTTTAACATTCAAGTGGTCCTGTTAAGGCCCCTTTCACTTTCGTGTTTTGCCGATTCCTATGAAAGAGGAATCAACCACATTTTTTGCAATACAGGAAGCCCGCAACAGTGTCGGTTACACACATTTTTTTTCATACAGTCACCACAATAACAAAAAGCGCGCCGCAGTCCCGATTACATGCATATTTCTACGGGTTCAGAGAAAAACAATATCAAAAAACAGATAAGTTCAGAATGAAGAATAAGTTACGGTTACCATACGTAGGCACAGGGAAATACATAAACTGCATGAAGCGGTCCTTGTAGATTCAGGAAAATCGCATTAGAGGGAAAATAAGGTCCGTAATTTCTTGTATGGTGCCATTTCGACGTTAATGTGTTTGTAATGTTGTTAGTATTGTTAGTTGTTAATACTTCCACGTCTCGCACAATATCTGGGTTCTCGCTCAAAATGAAGTGAATTTCGTTTTTTTTTTTTTTGTCATTCCATCAGGACTTTTCAATGCCCATTTCCTACTCTTGCGTTTGCGGAAGAATATGTTCGTTAGTTTGAGGTTATTTCTCTCTGCAAATCCAACCAGTGTATCTCCTTGGCAGTTGGGAGTGCCTATTGTGAAATTTCCCACTGATTTTTCTCCTACTCTCTTTGCACCTGCTTTTGCGTTAAGTTCTCCCATGACAGTTGTGAACTGTGTGGTTCCCTTATTCATTGCTGAGTCGACGCCTTCATAGAAACTATCTACGGCCTCATACTCGTAGCTAGCTGTTGGTGCGTACGCTTGTATTATCTTTATCCTGTACAGCTTGTTAAGCTTGATCAATACGACTCCGACCCTTTCGTTAACACTGGACAATTCTTCCACGCTCCCTGCTGTCTCCCTCTGGATCACAAATCCTACGCTGTGGTCTTTCGTTTCGTGAGGTCCCCGATAGCATAGAATATGCCCGCTAAGTAAGTTCTCTGAAGCCTTCTCCTATTATAACCTCACTTAGCCCTGAGCTGAGTATGTTATATTTATCGCAAAAGTTTCCCATTCTAGAAAGAATTACTCTTTGGAGTCCTTTTGAAGTTAGGAGAATCCTTTAACGAAACGTTTGTATGGACAAAACATTTCCAAACTCATAAAACTGGTAGCATGCCTTATACTTGTGAATATTGTTTAGCGAAAAGAAAACATTGGGGATATTTGAGAGAAAACGTTACTACTTAACTGATACTAGCAGTGATCTTTTAATAAACAGACCTGGGCGTAATTTTCACGATAGAAAACAAAAAAATTAGCATTGGCTTAGCTCGGCTATGCCAGGATATACGTAGCGTACGCTAAGGTTCAGGTGGTTATTCTTAGGTTTCCTGGTTGTCTAGGATTACCTGATTATCATGCTTACTGCTGATAAAACGATTTCCAATTCAATTCAATCCAATCCGATCCAATTTATTTCAATTAATCCAATCCAATCCAAATGCGGTGGCTCCGGTGCGCCAGCTGTGCGCCGTGAGACGTCACTGCTCCTCGCGCATGCGCAGCACGACTCTCCAGGAGCCACGCGAAACTACTCAACCTCGGCCAATGTAGCTTTCGCTACAAAACGCGTTCAGAATAATGACCGCAAACACAAAAAAAAAAAAAAAACTCGCGCTGGTGCCTTGAGCTCGTGGCTGTGGCGCCAAGCGCAGCAGCCACGAAAGGTCCCAGCAGACGGCGGGGCATCAGTGCGAACGCGGGTAACTTGAATTGACTTGAGCAAACATCCACCGTGTTTATCGTGGGAGGACCGAGGAATCATGGGAAGACTAACGAGGTGAGAGGGAGAGACGGAAAACATTAGCATCACAGGAGAGAAGATTGGATGAAATCTACAGCTAAGCGAGCAGATACGCGGCCAATTTTTTCACAGCGAGAGGTACGAAAGGGCCTGTCCTAGCTCTGACTCTAAAAAAGTGTGGTTGATTCCTCTGTCACAGGAATCGGTAAAACACGAAAGCGAAATGTGCAGCGAAATTTGCAGCTGAGCATGATTTGGGGGTGTCTTGTGGGTGTGCTTGTGGAGCGACGTCCTGCTGGCGGGTCGCTTCGGCAAAGGTGTACTGGCGTCATTCCCGTGACGGCTAGGACGTCAGTTACATCTCGGTGTACCCCAGCATAAAACACTTTTGTGTTAAAATATAAAACCCAAAACGAATAACCCTAAATATAAGATACTGTTTAGTACTAAAGGTTGCTTCCCCGCAAGAATACCCTGTCTGCAGAGGTGCACCCTTTACAGGCCGCTTGCTCCGTTGTACTGGCGTCACTTCCGCGACAAATATGACGTAAGTGAAATCTTGAGAATCCGAGAATAAAACGCTTTCGTGTTAAAAGCTCGACCTTTTGGTGGTGGCGCAGCGGACGTGGGCCACATCAGCGACGCCGAGTACTACCAGGCCGTGGCGCTGAACGTGGTGCGCGAGATGACGCTCCAGCAGCGAAAGCGGCAGCACCAGGAGGACAAGCGGCGCCTGCTGGGATCCACCCGCAGCTCGGTCAAGGGCCAGAGCACGCTGCGGCACCGCAACAACGCCGCCAGGCACGGCAGCTCCGACGGATCGGCCGGAGGACACGGCCAGGCACGCTCCACTTCGGTCAAGGTCTGAACATTCACACATCGGCTACTGCATCCCGTGTGTCGAGTGTGGAAAAGTATGGGAACCCTCTGATCACACGAGCAAGCAAGAAAAAAATTATGGTGGAACATAAAACACAAAAAAAAAGGGGGGGGGGGTTACTGTGGTTTAGCTAAGCTAACCCTGGATATGTAAAGCGGAAGCCCGCTTAAGTCTTGGTTTCACTTGGTTAACCTTTGATTTAGGTTTAATATTGATACTGTCGCGTGGATTATGTGTTAAGCAGAGCACTCTCCCATTTAAGATGTGTACCGAACACAGAGCTTGCTACAATATCTGAGTGAGGGATACGTGCCGTGTTTCTTGGTTCCGTTAGCCATTTTTCGCTGAGATCTGACATGCTGTCTCGCCTCTCCGTTTTAAGCGCCGCGCCTAATAAATCGGTGCAACACCACACAGTCGATTTTGTATCCGTCTATAGGGACACAACAATACTATTCGTCCGAAGCCTGCCTTTTTCTATGGTTGCGGTGCCGCTTCGGGCGCTTGAGGAACGGCTCGCCAGGCGACGTCCGCGGGGTGGTAATCCGCCTGGCGATTTCCACCGGTTGGGGTGGTATCCACCGGACGATATCAGCAGACGCCGCATGCTTACGACGGCTTAAGGCCTCCAGCTCCTGCACAAAGCTCATAAAAGACGGCACGGCCCGGCTACGCTCGCATGTACGCGATCACTCACGGGGTGAGGAGTGAGCCAACTGCGGAGAGCGCATGCGCCAAACGGCATAGGTGGCCGTAGCGGATAGCGAACGCAGCCCCCGTCCGAGCTCGGCCCGGCGGGTCGCGTGATGCGTTGCCTAGGGTACGACCAGAGTCCTTCAAAGCATTGAAGGACTCTGGTACGACGCAGCTGCGGTCAGATGAAGGAGAAATTTGACGGGACAGCGAAACCGCTAGGTGACATTAATTAAGCTTTTCCTTAAAATAGGTACGACAGAGAGAGAGAGAGAGAGAGAAATCCGTTATTGGTGGGAAGGCGGGCTGTATGTTTGTAGTGGAACCAGGTTAAATGATGGGGTAAGAAGTGAGCTCTGGAATTGAGAGGGTCTCAGTCTGGTTGTGAGTCTTCTAGGAGTAGGAGGAGGATTTTAGTGAAGCGGAGAGTAGACCCGTCGTTCTATACTGCTCAGGCAAGACCGCTTGATAGTCCGAACAATGCGATTAGTGAAGAGGAAGATTGTCCACGGAACGAGTATTTATGGGTATCGTAGAATCGTTGGTGGAGGAAGGGGGGGGGGGTTCTAGAGCGAGTAAATTTTGGGCGAAACCAAATTAGATGGTGCAGGCAGCTTTGGCAGCGGGAGTGGCACTGCGGGCAGCGTGGTATGGTGGTAGGCGCGTACCATTTGCTAGTGTTTGGGTACATGACTGGCATTGGCTAGGTACTTGCTTAGGAATACCTCAGCTGCTCTTGGGAGTATAGGTTGAAAGCGGTGGACCCGGGTGGGGTGAGGTTTTTAAGACGGAATTTTTTTTTCTTATAGCGGTGCATTTGCAAAGCTGGCAAGGCAAAGACCACAGCACTTACTTCAACTGAATACGACTTTTTTTACAATGTACAATTTTATACAAACGAGCACAGGGTAGAGGAATTCGTTATTCATATCTGGAATTATTATAGCCAATAAAACTGCATTGAGACTCAGATTTGGCGCTACGCTCCATCGATGAGAGCCAACCATATCAATAAACCTTCCTTGCAGCCGTTCCAAATCACGCTATTTTCATATTTCTGGCTGTACCATTGCCAATAAACGAGCCACCGAACAGATACAAATTTCTCTTATCAAACCGTAGTCATAATATTCTATCCGTCACCTTGAAGCCCTCGGATCATAAAAAAGAGTAACGGTAAGGCTATTGCTGTAGTCAGGAGACGTCATTTACTGGATAACAAGTGAAACGATTTGCAGTGTATTTCAGATATCTTCATACACACGCAAACACGTGCATGCGTACCATATGCGTATACCCCTCTCCGTGTACACGCCGCTCCGGCCGGTTATCGCGAACATCACTCTACAACAACCACCTAGGCTAACCCCTCTATACTTGCAAATATTTCAGTAATCGACAAGCTTTCCTGTAGCATAAGTATGCATATGCTCAACAAAGAAAAACAACATCTAAATGCAGCCTCGTGTTATAACACCAGTAGCATGTAATGCAAGTGTTTCCAATTCGTATTAAGTGCGAATGCACTTCTTAAGCGAGCCTGAATCGTCCGCCGCCGTCGTCCGCATAGCAACAGCTGCGGGTGCGCGCGCTCCTCGTCTTCCCTAGCAACGGGGGGAGATGGGCGCGCGCTACTCTCCTCCTCCTCTCTCCGCTCAGTGACTGCGGGTGTTGGGCGCCTCCTCTCCACTTCGGGCGGGAGAGCTCTCGCTCGCGTAGCGGGCGCTCCGCATTCCGCCTCTCTCCGCTCAGTGACTGCGGGTGTTGGGCGCCTCCTCTCCACTTCGGGCGGGAGAGCGGGAGGGCATTCGCACTTACACACTCTCCCCCTCGGGGAAGTGCGAGGGAATTTTTATTTCGTAGAATGCCCGTGAAATTTATGCCACATTGGCTTGTTTAGGGTACTGATCAATATACTGGCGAGCTGTGCACCGCTAAATTATATCAGCACACGAAACCGATTTACATCGCTATGTATAGCCGTAGCACGAGTATTTCAACGAATGCCGCCTATGGAGGTACTGTTAGTAGAATAAAGGGCCGTGGAATTACAATCAGGTCCATGCATATGCCGGTTTCACAAGGCCGGCCTGCGACACACACCTGGCGCTTATGCGGACCGAATGTACCGCACTAACATCACGTCAGAAACATTTACACTCTCGTAAATACCAGTATGTCGAACCGACAAAAATACCGGATTCGTTACGGTTCTGGTTCAGGCGAAATCATTTCGTTCCGGTTCAGTTCCAATTTGACAAAATCACTTACCAAACCGGTTCGCGAACCGGTTCGATGCGTTGAATTATCACAGAAATTAGAAAAATATTTAGTAGGTTAAAACGGCAGTCAAATCAAAATACAAACAAAAATTCAAAATGCTGCTCTTCCCCAAGGGCAGTGGCGCAGTTGCAAAGCAACTTTAAGCAATTACGAGATATTAGAAAAACAGATGAAGGGGCGACAATTTACCACCTACTTTCTCGCCCAGACTTTATTTTGCCCTAGCGACTATTCATAAAGCCACCGCCAAGACGGTGGGATATATTTTCTGTCCTTTCCTTTTTTGTTGAAATCGCAATCGTCGCTATGAAATCGCCATGACGCGAACCTTGAAGCCTTAAATTTACGCCTGCGTACTGGTGCGTTCAAATACCGGCGCTTGATACCAATGGCGCACACTTTCTTATAATTTTTATATCCGTCACGAAAATGACACCAGTACCACGAAGCAAGCGGCCTGTAAAGGGTGCACCCCTTCACAAAGGGTCTTCATGCGGGGAAGCAGCCTTTAGAAATAAAAAGTACGTTATATTTAGGGTTGGTCGTTTTCGGGAGTTATATTATAACACGAAAGAGTTTTATGCCGGGATACACCAAGATTTCACTGAGGTCATATCCGTCACGGAAATGACACCGTACACCTTTGCCAAAGCGACCTGCCAGCAGGACGTCGCTCGCCAAGCCCACCCACAAGACAGCCGCCGGCCCGCAAATCATGCTCAGCTGCAGATTTCGCTGCACATTCAACTTTCGTGTTTTATCGATTCTCATGACACAGGAATTAACATAATTTTTGTTTTTAGTTTATGCCATGCAATTTACAAATTCGAAATTAGAGCAATGCCATCCAAATAAGAGAGAAAACTCTTCAAAGCTTGGCGCTGCTTAGAGGGACAAGTCCACGGTTCTAGAACAATTTACCTTCGTACCAAGCAACGCCAGACGCTTTCGACGTCGAGCTGCGTGAACCGGTTAAATTTTCGCAGTGTCAAGAGTGCCATACGACAGCGCTTTAGCTTACCGCTGCAGCCATTGCTAGAGTAAAGACCGAAGACATTGGAAGCTTTCCTGGGGCCATCACAGGACAGAGTGTTTGCCGGTGTGCGGTGTACAGGTTCTGTCTTAGCTTCGTGATACCAACCGGGAAGTTCGCGTCCGGCTTTTGCCTCGTTTATTCTTGTTATCTGTAGTTTCATTTATCATTTTTATAGCTTCGGTCAATTTCTGTAGCTCTGAATGATTGCTTACTGTTCGCAAGGTTATGTTACGTTACGTTAGGAAGAACGAAGAAGTGCTAGACGCGGCATTTTTTACGAAACGCCTGTGGACGTCGCTTTAGGGAAATGTTAATGTTGCCGTCCGACGGCACTCTAGACACAGCCTTAAGTTGCACCCCTAAAACATAGTCTGCCAATGCATTCTTTAGGTCGACCTTTAAGTACGGATAACTCGATGGGGTCGAACTCGTGGGGTGGAATGCGTGCTCGACTCGCATTACGAAGGTCTCGGCTCGAATCTCGTTCAGACTCAAATTGGTTTACTTTTATTTAGACTCATTTTAATTCAGTTCTCTTTGCGCCGTTTGTCATTTTACATCGTTGACCTGCTACATATACCGCACGCCTGCTTTTTGGCTCTATGTGCATTTAATGCTTTCGTGGTCATTAATGAACGAAAGCTGCTGTTTTGTACACAACGCTCAGTCGAAACCTACTATCTGGGGCTACAGGGCAGCAAAAAGCGAATCACTTGTTATGGTCGTGTTCAACACATCCTTAGCCATGTAGTAGGTGTAACAGAAAACCGTCATTCCTTTCAGTACGTTGGCGCCGATTTTGCACAAACGTGCACTCAAAGTACAATCGATATGTCATCTTGGGAATCAAGAAAAACTACCATCAGGCTGCGATTTTGGCAAAGGCTCCTTCGGCAATAGCCAGCCATTTTAATTTATTTTAATCCGTAGTTGTTATGGAATTGTCATAAGTCTAGAGCTATCATTTTTAGCAACAGGCCCACAGTACAGATATATCAACTGCCCGCGCTGAAAATGGTCATTTGTTTCTGTCGCGCTAACGAACTGAGGTCAAAAATAAAGTAACGGTAAAATTTAGAGCAGTCTGAAGCGAAAAGTCATTTAAAACAGGAACAATATTTGAAACGCTTTTATCACATCTGATAAGTATTTACATATGCAAACGCGTGCGCGTGCGTCATAGAGTTTTACACATTATGCATGCTTTGCCGCGTGATCGCATGCGCCGTGGTCGCTTCCCTTACCCTGTAATATGTAGTAGGAAAGGGAGCCCTGGTCTCGGTGATACGCTGTGGCTCTCCTACATTTATTTAGACGCGTAAGGCCCAGCCGGAACTTAGAGAGCGGTGTAGACAAGCGACCGCACCTGGAGCGCAGTCGTGTTTGAACTTCTCTGTGTCGCGTGGCGTGCTGACCTGGCCAGACGCCACTTATGATTATTGTGGCAGGATGCGGATGATGATGATGGTGGCGCTAAATTCAGATGGTGTTGCCGCCACTACAATGTAACTATATCCGTGGCCGAGGAGCTTACCTGTAACGTGCATACGCATATGCTGAACAACGGCTCGTACCCAAATGCATTTCCATGTTAAAAATCTAGTTCCACGTGATTCAAAGAATGGAGATAATAAATTATTTTGTTAGAAAGGGGAGTACCAAAGGTCGCTGTACGGGGAAGAGGGGGAATAGGGAGGGAGGTAGACGCCCACTAAATCACGCTCGCCAGGCCACTGGCAACGCCAAACTCGGCTAAGGTCACCAGGTGTTGAGGATTTTCGAGAATGTCCCTATGTAATGCTTCTATATCTGAATTTTGAAAAACATTATGGTCCAGTCTATGAATATCAAAAGCGGAGCAGTGCAGAACAAGATGGTCCATGTTTGCTTCACACACAGTGTGACAGAAGGTACACGTGCAGGGGGCAGCGGTACCAATGCCCTTCTTCCGGTCAGCAAGTGTCTGCCATTTATGGATGATGTGAGGTGTAGTGGCCGTGTTGGCAAGTACTGGCAAGTTGTCAAGTGTTGGCAAGATGTATATGAAGGGTTGAACAGCAACGTTTATTTTTGCCACATAAAAAATGCCTTCAGTCGTTAATTTTCTGACGAAGGATTATGCATACCTTGTGAACAAAAGTAGAAAAGGGAACCTTTCCCGCACACCATCCACGAGACGCAAGTGTGAGTACCGGGTCAGTCAAAATCGCCGATGCCCTTCGCATAGAGAAGTACCTGCTGTCTGGTATTGGTGCTCTTTCAGCTGGCCGCGGCGAATAAGTAGTAGGGCTCGCATTCACGGGAATCAGCGGAAGGACACCCCGGCCGCAGCGGCAGGCTTCCAATAATACTCAAAGAAGGCGTACTGCCCAGCCACGGCCAGCAAGTCCATGTCGCCCGCGCTGAACAGCAGGTTGGCCGTGAACAGCGTGGCCTCGTTGCGACGCATCCTACCGGACCCGCGGCCACGGCAGCTGCAAGGGGGCCGGCCGAGGGAAGACGTACGGCACCAGGGGAACGCGGCAACGCCCTCGAAGCGCTCGTTCAGCCGTTCCCCGATGCAATAGCGGTGCACAGACGAGTCCGGTGGGAAGCACCGACCGCGGAGCACAGAGCGTTGGGCCCTGGCGCCTTCTTCGGGGCACACCATGCTCGATTGCTCTACTGGGCCCACTGCGGCAAGGCATAAGGACGGCCTCTGCGCAGTGGCGGCTCGTGCAACCGGCGGGGCTTCTGTCGCCATCTTGTGCCGTCCCTGATGAGACCCCGTCTTTGTGCTGCCCGTCGTTGTGGCCCTCGACGGTCCCGGCTCTGAGGGCGCTGCCGTTACTGACGTGCATATCTGCCGCGCAGCCATGGCGGTCGCGGCAACCATCTGGCTTCGCCTCTCGGTCGAGCGGCGAACCCTATGCCCTCTTATCGTATTGCTCGAGAACATTGACACTCGATCGCAAAAAGGCTGGATTGTTGTTGTTGTTGTTGTTGTTCCTCTTCTAGTGGCACATACCCTCGTGGGGGATTGGCGAAGAAACGGGGTGGCTTTTTGGGGCTAAAACGCCCACCTCATGGCCCTATATAATTAGCCTGTAGAAATTGCGTGGGCCCGCGAGCTGAGGATGATGATGGTTTTTTGGATGTTTCTGGCTCATACCCACAAGGGGAGATTTGTCTAGAGCTAAATAGTTGAGTCTCTACTTCAATTGGAACCTAAAATATTCCAAGGGAAGCGAGGAGGCGCGAAATGAAAGTCCGCTATGACAAAAACAAAACTCCGAATTACTCAATACTTCTAGGCAGAGTTGCTGGATATATTGAGTAACTCTGCTTCTAGCGGCCCCTTAGCAATTAAAGCGACCTCTAGCAGATAAATAGGCGAGCTCTCAGACGCGTGTAACTTCGTTGTTCTCAAATCCGGTGGGGAAATCCCCATCACGACGGTGATGGGGATTGCCCCACCATTATCGACACCGCGGAATTCTGGTAAAAAAAAATAAAAAATAAAATAGAATAAAACAAAACAATATCTAATGCTCGCGGTAAATAAAATAGACACGTGAACAAGTGATGGCTGCTACCCGACTTCCCCGTTAGAGCTGGATGATGCCACTCTCCTGGTGACGTGAAAAGAAAACCTCCGGCGCCGCACACGTGCTTGCTACACCATGTGCTGCCACCCTCCCCCCGGGTCTTACCCGTGCCGAGGAGGTGGCGCTCAGGAGGATTCGGGTGCGGGTGGCCTGAACTCCCGCCGTGACCCGCCGCTGGCCTCAATATCAAGGTGCCTTTACAAACCCTGGTTACCCAGTTTGCCACCGCAGCGACGCGATCGCCGACCTCCACCGCTTTCTGTGGTCCTGCCTCGCCTTGAGGCCGACGAGACTGCGGTACCTTGCGGCGACGGGCCTCCTCGTAGACGACGCCTCCGCATACGCCGCATGGATACATGGATGCCATCATCGTACACTCCTTGACTTCGTCCGCGAAGCGAACATTTTCATGTTCATCTAATCACCATCAACTCATACCCACATATTTATGCCCTGTGGCACAATAAACGTTCATTAAAAAAAATTGATGGCTCTTCTAATCTTTGGAACCACAGCTGGGCTCCTTCTCTGCAATGCACACCCTCACCAAATATTGAGTATGTGAAGCTTGCTTTTACAAGTATTACGCTTACCTGCGTATTTTTCTTTTTATGGTATTTTCGTGTACGCTGCCTGTGAGTGCAACATGTAGAAAGTACTGACCTGTCGGCTGTGCATTACAAAGACGAAATATATCCCGCTATGAAGGAGGGCAGGGAATTAAGCATATTTTTGGTGCCTTCGGTTTGGCTGCACTCGCTGAACGCATTCACGTATACAGTGCAACACTCGCCGCTTGGAATTTCGAGTGCAGCACACGACGCCTGCACTACTCTCTTCAAAGTACCGACAGTGCAGAGAGTGCCGGATGAGTTGATGGCTTTCCCTTAACTTCCCAGAGAGAAGGTGCAGAAGATACAAAGAAAGTTCAGCACTGCTTCTACAGTGGCGGCAGTTGCGTTGGATTAATCGTGAACTCGTGCAGAAAGTGCAGGTCATATCGAAATGAGACCTCTAATAAAGCCCGTAAACAAGTGACACTTCGCAACCATGGCGTTAAAAAAATAAATGAATTATTTCAAGGAATGCTGAGCCAGTCATTTCTATACAACTTTATATTTACCCAATGTCGCACTTAGCGCTTTGCATCATTCATTATCCATCCTTATTTCGGATTTGGCAAAGCAGACGCGATCAACGTGCACGGGTCTTACAGTACGCAAATATCTGCCCATTTATTCGCCCTAAGTCGAACGCTAACAAGTGGTTTCGACCAAAGTTAGGCAGAGAAGATTTCCATGAAGGCAGAAAAATTAAGTCAGCAGCCTTAAAAAATCTGCCTCCTCAACCGTTAATCGAAAGATGATTGCATCAACCATTCCCCGTATTGATGGCACTGTTGACGAGAGTGTATACCTCCGTACGTATACGCACGGGTATACTTTTGCACGCAGCCACTTTCTATCTTGTGATAAAATGCGGTGCCGCTCCCTAGGTATGCAGTAAAACCTGCATACTAGGTATGCACGGTATACCGCAAGCCCTGGTTATAACGAAATTCTCGCGACGCAAATCTGGATTTTGTTCTAAGCTATACTTTGTAAAAACGCAGATGATTTGCATTGGATGCACTGCCGTACGAACCATTAAACACACTCCACACTCAATAAAATAGATTCAAAAAAGGCCGTTTCGTTGTAGCGATGGTTTGCAGAACCTCCAAATGTTCCAAGAGTTGTGGACGGGAGCTCAGTCGTCAGTGGACCAATGTTCTGTGTGTAACTACTTTCTCTACGTCTCTAAAGCTCTCTCGGGACTTGGGCTGCCAGCTGGTCCAACGGCGATCTTTTCCCCGCAGTCGTCGCACCCGAAGGAGAGCGCGTCGCTGTCCAGCTGGGACGGGATGCCCCAGGACCTGCCGGCCGAAGTGGTGGCGCTCGTCGAGGTCCTCCTCAAGGAGGCCGAGAGCAAGCAGGACCTGGACTCGAGGGAGAGCGAGAAGGTGCCACGGCTGCAGTCCTCGTCTTCCGGAGCCAGGGGCACCACGGTTGCCGCCGCTGCGCTGCCCGGGGCAGGGGGAACCAACAGCAGCCAGGTCACGTTCATGATATGGGACTTTGACGGCCAGCCCAAACACTTCCTCACGCATCAGGTCAGCCAGAACGTCTTTGCTCTTCCCGTTTCCGCCATGTGCCCGCGTGCGTGCGTACGTGCGTGAGTGAGTGAGGGAGGGAGGGAGGGAGGGAGGGAGGGAGGGAGGGAGGGAGGGAGGGAGGGAGGGAGAAAGAACTTTATTTGCCCAGAAGTAGAGAGCTTGGACTCTCTTTGCCGCGTTAGTCAGCCAGAAGATCTTGGACTCTGGCGGCTTCTTCGGCCATCTGGACAAGGCGTAGCTGCGTTAGAGGATCAGAGCTGCGCAGCGGGGTTTCCCAGAGCTCTAGGTGGTTGATATCTATGGGGGGTAGAGGGGTATTGCTCCGTGGTTTTCTTTGGCATTTCCACATAATGTGTGTGAGGTCTGCGCGGTGGCCGAAGTGTTTGCACTTATCCGAGAAGATCTCTGGATGGAAGTGACTATAGTGAGCGTGCTTGCTTGTGTGCTTGCTTGTCGTTCGCTTCCTTCCAATTAAGTTTATTAGTCAATGTTTGCCAGGAAGAATCGTAGGCTTCCGCCTCAATCTCTCCACCCAGGACATCCTACTTCAAATCAAAGAGGAGGTAATGGCACCGGCCGCATGACATTCTACAACCACCATTTTGGCGTTACACCTAAAAGCCGCATTTTACAATGTGAAGCACACCGCCATCTTGCTTAGACTCAACTCCCTCGGCTGCGGTGCAAGGACCTATCAGTACGTCCGAGAGTTTCTCGCCAAGAGACAAGCCCTCCGCTATATCGGGAAACACGCCGCAGATCTGTTTCCTCTGGGTGGGCGCGTCACACCTCAGGGGAAAGTCCTATCACCTATTCTGTTTAACATCGCCTTGCTTTGCCTGCCTTCCCTGCTAAATGACATACCGGGCGTCCAGCACAGCCTGTGCGGGGAGGACATTACGATCTGGCTGTCCACTGAAATATATAGGGGAGACTGAGTACCGATTGCAGACGGCAGCGGGCGTGGTAAACCGCTGCGCCCAATCGTTCAGTCTTAGTTGTGCAGCAGAAGTCTGAACTGCTACTGGTCTCCCCCCCCCCCTCCCCCGGAAAAAAACAGCCACCTGGATCTACGACGATTAGTATCCACATGGATAGCCATATCATCACCCCCTCTCAACATATTTAGATCATTGGTATAACTTTTCAAGCAGAACGAACCTCTTCCTTTGTAATCAACAAGCTTAATCACACCACAGAACAAGAAACCCACACGATCAGACGCATTTCCACCAATACGCGAGGCCAGGGGGAGGCGGATACGCTTTGACTAGTCCAGGCATTCGTCATATCCCGGATCGCCTACTCTATACCGCTCGCTCATCTGTCTGCGGCAGAACTCATGAATGTACATACACACCATAATCCAGAAAGCCTACAACCAAGGCATCGGACTCCCAGCAAGCACTTTCACACAGACTCCTCAAGCTTGACATCCACAACACCACAAAAGAATTAACTGAGGCCCACCTCTCGAGCTCAAGAATGAGACTGGGAGCCACAGAAGTAGGCAAAGCCATTCTCTCCCGCCTGGGGCTTTCAGCTTCACTTCCACATTCCCCTATTTACCTAAGAAGCATCCCACGCACAATACGTCAATGCTTTGTTCTTCCTCCTCCACCGCGCAGCATTCACCCTGTGCACCACGCGACGAAACGAGAGAGCAGAGGCAGAGCAATTTATAAGAAATTGGGAAACGAATCCGGCACTGCCTACACGGACGCTGCCACATACCGCGGGATTCAAGCCCCGACCGGTGTTGTAGTCATAAAGAGACACCACCTCGCCAGTTTCACTATACCACACCATAACCGACTGAAAGCGGAGTTGTAGTAAGCTTTATTTGGTAAAAGGTGGAAGGTAAATGAGAGAAATGACAGGTGGGATCCAAATTCCAAAACCCCAGAAGCTATTTGGGCAGCCCTGGCCCTACTAATCAGCGCAAGCTGCTGTGCAGGGTCCGATCTGGACAGGGTTTACTCTCAGGACTCTAATGAGAATTTGTGGCTATTTTTATCCCACCTAATTGGGAAATTCGAAACTGTATGGAATAAATTGGCTACAATGCGGGGAAAGAACATAGAATTGCTGCAAGCGGAGGAACCGGCCATCGCCCTCACCGTGAGTCAAACCAAAGCTGCTGTAATCGTAACTAGCTTGCAACGGTCGTGCCGCGATTTCACCAGCGGCAGAATTCACCGCACAACCGCCAACTTCTTACTTAACGCTCCCCAAACCACTTCAGAAGGATCGAGTCCCGGTTCATCTTGGCGTTCCGGGCAACGAGACCGCCCATCTCCTGGCTTGAGAGCTATCCCACCGAGCCACTGTTGCCGGAAGTGAGCCCGAGCGCAGACATGCAGTGATCATGTACCAGTAACTTACACAGCACTACCGACTAGAGCGACAACATTACCCGCAGCACTCCATATAGAGCTGAAATTACTTGATTATAGGGTTTAACGCGCGCCGTATACGCAACGCAGGCGATGAGTCGCGCCGTAGTGGACGGTTCCGGATTGTATTTGACAACCTGAGGATCTTTAACGTGCGGCCAAATCTCGTACACACGGGCGTTTTGGCGTTTCGCCTCCATCAGAAAAGCGGCCGTCACGGCCGGGAATCGAACCCGTATCCTCGTGCTCAGCAGCACAACGCCTTAGCCACTGAGCCACTGCGGCGGGTGGAGCTGAACCGACTCTTCCGTGCCCTCCAGACGAACACTTTTCTCCACCCCACAAGAGGTCGCATTCTGGTTCCTACCTGTTTCTTCTCGCTTTGCCGCTTCTGCGAAGCACCCGGGACACTCCATCACATAATAGAAGGCTGCGGGCAAGCCCGGTTCCCCGTCCCAATCCCTATCTCACCCATCAGCTTTGGGAGAGGGCACTAACTCCCTTGAGGATCAGCGTCAGTTGGTCGAGGGGGCCACGTCAACATGTTGACGTGGCCCGTGCTCAAGGTATCCTGGACCGAGGAAGCCACCCCGAAGTCTCCAATGTGTTCTCAATAAAAAGTTTATTCTCTCATGTACGATTATTTTACCCCATTCTTATTTGTATACTTACGCATTGTAAATTCCCTCTTGTCAAGTCTCCTGAGTGCGTTGGGGACACTATCATCTCAGTCGTGGTCGACATAATCATTAGCACCATAATCATCATCATGATCGCCACCATCGGCGAAACGCGCCATGCACCGTCGACAGCCGTGGCACAGGAAGCAGCAGTTCTTCGAGGGACAGGACACGCTCGAGTACGTGCTGCTCGTCGCCGGTGTGCTGAGCTTCCAGTTCTTCCTCGCCGTGCTGTCGCACGTCGCCGAGCTCTACCACGGCCTACCACACGCGGACCCAAACACGAGCGTCGCGCACACCAGCCATCGCCGTAGAGGCGAATCTTGGTCAAGGCGACTCCGAACGACGCGAATCCCAGACCTGCGCCGACAGGCCGACCACCTGTACTCGATGCTGCCCACCGGCTTCCGCAACTCGGCCTTTGCGCTCAAGCTCCGCAGCATCGCCGACTGCGCAAACGATGCGTGCTTCAAGAGAACGAAGACCTCGCCACTTTTCCTGGTCGAGAAAGAGGACGTCGCTGAGTTCGCTAATTGGAAGAAGGCCTGCGGGAGACACAAGGAAGAGGGAGAGTGGAGGACCGTGCGTCCGGTGCCCAAGCGTCGACGGCGCCACAAGCCTGGTTGCTAGGCCTGATGAAGCGCTTACGTGGAATAGTTTATGTTCGCCGACAACATGTCGCGAAATAGAACCATTTATGCAATGATTCAATTTATGGAGCTGCTATTGCTGTAACCGATCCGAGGCGTCGCCGAACATGCAAGTTCCCATCGTAAGCTGCTGGACAGTTCTCTGGGCCCAGTTTTCGTGTTTTTTACATGTATATGAATATTTTGTCCGACTGTTGATATAGAGTGTGGGCTCTACAGGAGCTCAACACGGCGTGCGGGGGTTTCTGCTTAATTGTGGACGTGTAATCCTCATTACAAAGACGCTATAGAGTGTAAAAATTGTTTGTACGTTGAGATAAAACCGTAGAAAATAAAAGCGCATTTTTTGCTTCTCTGTCGCATTGCTTGCCTGTTGCTTTGCTTTATCGGATGGAAGGAGGGAATCGTTTTTTCATTGTCCGTTGTGCTTCACCCACTCCGCAGGCTTTCTACTCGTCTCAGGGCATCTACCTCCTCCTATTCGACCTCACCAGGGACCTCGAAGAACCCATCCATGTGCCGGACCAGACACGCGGTGTAAGCAGTGTTCGTGCTTGAACATTTTTGTGCCACACACAATCGTGCGTTTAGTGACTAGAGAGGCCGACATTATTTAGGCTGGTTTATGGTGATTTCTATCCGTCCAATAAACATAGCCGAAGGCTGATGTTGCCTAGCTATTGTTCTGATGGATTGATTGCGAGGGTAAGATGGGGGTGGGCTATTGCGCCGGAGCTACACCCGGGCTATGAGGCGCGCCGCAGTGGAGAGCTCCGGATTAATTTTGACCACCTGGACATCTTCAACGTGCGCCGAGATGTAGACATGCGGGAGTTTTCTCTTTCCCCCTCCATCAGAAAACAGGCCACCGCGACCGGAATCGAACCCGCAACCTTGAGCTCAGCTGGACAGCGCCTTAACCACTTAGCCACCATGGCGGTTCAGCTATTGTTCTAGCCAAGCTAGTAATCACCGAGTTTTTATTGCAGCGCAGACAATCATCTAGAGCCCGGCTATTGACTAGTTTTAGAGCTTAAATACCAAAAGAAGAATCGAGAACTCTGCAAGTGTCGATACTTTATGAGGTAGCTAAAAACTAAAGCAGTTAATAATAATACAGTCGTTTTTAGTTGAAATAGTTAGCGTCTGCAATGGGGTTCGTTTTCATTGCTCTCAAGCACAAAGTGATCAGAAAATCGGAAGAATTGCTTGTGCGGGGAATCAAAATCAACAATTGAAATGCACTAGTAAGTCCTACCAACCAGTACATACGCGATCTTGAATACATATACACCGAGCTTCAAGAAATCTTTGGCGCACCTTTACCTTCAAGGTGTCAGCGTAGCCTGAGCACGTGCGTTCAAAAGGTCTGGCCGTGATTCTTGGGGACAACGCATTCAACCGCCGACGTCGACGCGCGTGCAGATGGAAGACACGGGCGCGCCGATGTCGACCATCGACCACGTGCACCAGTGGCTCACGTCCATCCACGTTTCGGCGGCGAGGACCAACCAGGACGGAGACTTCGGGTCCGTCAAGGACATCGACGACGGCGACACGTCACAGCTGCTGCCCACGGTCATTCTCGTGGGAACGCACCGCTCCAAGCTCAGGGGAAACGCCCAAGCGAGAAATAACACGGTATGAGAAACAGCGCCACTCTTTATTGTCCAAGCTGAATCAAGACTGAGGATGGGGAAACTCTACGATAGCGAAATTTTCTGGTTAAGGAGAAGTTAAAGGGCAGTGTGCGGGTTCGAGCTGGTTGGTGCTCCATAACATTAAGGGACAAGAAGAGAGCGAAGTGGGTGAGGGAACAAACGCGTGTTAAGGACATATTAGTAGAAATTAACAAGAAGAAATGGACGTGGGCTGGGCATTTAAGGCGAAGGAAAGATAACCGTTGGTCATTAGGGGTAACAGAGTGTATCCTTAGAGAAGGCAAGCGTGGCAGGGGGCGGCAGAAAGTTAGATGGGCAGATGAGATCAATAAGTTTGCGAGGATCAATTGGTCGCAGTTAGCACAGGACTGGGGTAATTGGAGATCTATGGGAGAGGCCTCAGCCCTGCAGTGGGCGTACATAGGCTGGTGATGATGATGATGACTAAGCAAATGTGAATCGCAAAAAAAAAAAAAAACAAAGCGCCTTGCCTGAAGGACGTTTGAAATAGTGACGTCGAGGTGCGGACATTTTAGGAAGTCGAAGGAAAAAAGGACTGGGGACTAGTGTGGGATTCGGAGAGGGAGGCAAGGAGCTAAAAAGAGAAGTTAAATTGGCTCCAAAAATAAAGTCCGAAGACCCTTTAAATTTTTGGTCTCAATTATTGCACTTGTAGTCGTGCTTTTCTAGAGTAAACGCAATTGTTTTGGGTTTTTCGAAGGACAGCCAAGTAGTCACGGAATTGAGGGACTTTGCATAGCAAGAGCTCTACGCTGCTTAGGGATCGCTACAAGACGCCAAAATGTATGTATTTATTGTACTTAGGAAAAGGAAAAGCCACCAACAGGCGTAGTTTGTCTCGCCTAGGGGGCGGACACCGGAACGCCTGCTGGTGTAGGGGGGGAGGGGGAGGAAAGGGAGAAAAGAATACATAGGAATAGGAGGATAGGGGGAGAAGGTTGACATTACAATGCATGTAACTCGCGCAAGGGTAACTATAAAACACAAAAGAGAAAAAAAAGGAAAAAGGGGAATAAGGGTAAATATAAAACACAGAAGAGAGAAAAAAAAAGGGTTGCACACTGGGAAAATTAACATTACAGAGAAACACTACAGATATAGACAACACATGAATCTACAAAGGACACAGCACACTTGTAAAAGGGGTCACACACGCACACACACAAGTACAGAAGCTGCTTCAGCAGCAGCACTCCTCCACAATCTGGGCAGCTAGGCAGAGTTGTAGTGGAGTGCGCTGTGCAGCCCCGAGGCCCGCAGGTATGTACCCAGGGCCTCGAGCACTTTGTCTCGCTCCCTAGCACTGCCCGGGGGCCAAAGCAGGTCCTCAAGTGGCCGCGCTCCGTGAAGCACGACCAGCAGCTCTGCCCGCCCTGCCGCAAACTTGGGGCACTCGTATAGCACGTGCGGCAGGGACTGCACGGGCGCTCGGCAGTGGGTGCAGGAGGGGCTGGTCGCCCGCCCCAGACGGTGCTTCCGCTCCGCCGTCCACACGTCCCCCACTCGGAGGCGCAGGATGGCCGAGCGCAGTCGTCGAGGCAGGCGTGAGGCCCGCACAGGCGGTAGGCCCCCTCCGACACGCAGCCGCGGGTCCGGATGCTTGGTCCGGATGTGTCGCTGGATGAGCAGGCGGGCGTCGTCCGCTGCCGCCTGAGCCACCATGTCCGACGGAGGCAGCGCGTGTGCCCCGGCGGCCAGCTCGTCCGCCCGCTCGTTGCCATCCAGACCAATGTGGGCGGGGACCCACTGCAGGCACAGTTGAGTGCCCCGGTCCGCCAGCTGTGCCGCCTTCTCCCGGATGCCACGCACCAACAGGGAGTGCGAGTCTCCGTCCTGAAGACGCACCAGGGCCACTCGGGAGTCGCACAGCAGGGCGCAGCGCTCGGGCAAGGGCTCCATTTCCAGCAGCAGGTCCAGGCCCAGTCCGACCCCCACCAGCTCAGCCGTGGCCGAGGAAGAGGCATAGGACAGCCGCGCCTGTCGGGTGGCCTCTCCCAGCACGGCGGCCGCTGCGGCTGACCCCTGCTGCTCCCGCACCGAGCCATCTGTGTATACTAGGGCGTGGCCGTCTAGGTCGCCCCAGACGACACCCCGGGCCAGCTGCAGTTGCCCGCAGTGGGGTGTCCGCCGCTTGCTGTGCAGCCCCGGAAGGTCCAGCCGCACGTCAGCTGCCAGAGCTGGAGTGGGGCCACGAGGTCCCGCGTCCACGGGGCCCACCACCTCCTCGTAGAGCATCAGCATGCGCCCCATGCGCGAGTGGTGGTGGCTCTTCAGCCGCCGCAGCAGCGGACCGCCCCCCTCGGCGCGTCTCAGCCGGTCGATCTGGCCAAGTGCCCGCAAGTCAGCTGTCATCTCTAGGGTCCACGCCCCCGCCTCGGCCAGCGTCTTCTCGCACGGTGAGCTCTGGGGCAGGCCGAGGCAAGCGCGGACCCCCTTGCGGTGGTCTCCCTCCAGCTGCCGCCAGGTGGGTTTCCGCAGGGTCACCAGTGGGAGCGCGTACATAAGGAGACCCACCGCCGAGGCACTGTACAGCCGGAGGGCCGTCCGCTGCGAGCAGCCGCTGTCCCGGGCCACCATCTTGCGCACTGCTGTGGTGGCCAGCTGCGCCCTGGCTCGGAGCTCCTTGGCCGCCTGCCGGAAGTTCAGTCGGTGGTCCAGGGTGAGCCCCAGGTAGCGCACCCTGGTCCTCCACTGGAGCTCCTCGCCATCGATGGTCAGGCGCCGGGTCCATCCACGGGCGGCGGCATCCGGATGCACCAGCATGGCGTCGGTCTTTGTCGCCGACAGCTGTAGGCCGACGCCTGCCAGCTTGGCATGAACTGCCTCCATGGCCGCCTGCAGTTGCTGTACAATGGCTCGGCCCTGACCCTTCGGCCCCAGCACCCACAGGGCGATGTCGTCGGCGTACACCGAAATGTACACTCGGTGGCCCCCTCCTCTGGGCAGGCAGCCTGGCAGGGCTGCCATCACCAGGTTGAAGAGGAAGGGGCTGATGACGGAGCCCTGTGGGGTGCCCACGTTCACCGGCCGGGGAGCCGACAGGGCGTCCCCCACCTGCACCTGCGCTGTGCGGCCCGTCAGGAACGCCTCGACGAAGCCCCGCAGCTTGCCCGCAATGCCAGCCTCCTCCATGGCCAGGGAGATGGCATGACGCTGCAGGTTGTCGAAGGCGCCCTTCACGTCCAGCAGCACCAGGGCCGCCACCTGCTTGGTGGCCCTGGCGTGTTCAAGGGCCGCCACGACGTCGGCGATGGAGTCGGTGGCTGCTCGGTGCCTCCGGAAGCCCGTCAGCTGCTCGGGGATGGCCTCTTCCTCCGCAGCGATGGCCTCCATCCTCCGCAGTGCCACCCGTTCGAGCAGCTTGCAGCCGCAGGATGTGAGGGCCACAGGCCGGTACGCCGTGACTGCCACAAGGCCCTTGCCTGGCTTTGGTATGGGCCGCAAGATGGCCAGCAGCCACTCAGGTGGCAGTTGGCCCGTGTCCCATATGACGTTGTAGGCGGCCAGGAGTCGGCCGAACCCCACCTCATCCAGATTGCGCATCATCTGGTAGGTGAGGCCGTCCGCTCCTGGCGCCGACTTACGCTTGCAGCTGCGGAGGGCACTGCGGAGCTCAGTCTCTGTGATGGGGGCGTTGTTCAGGGGGTGGTGCACCTCCCCCGTCCCAGCAACAGCAGCAGCGGGCCCTGATTCCGCCTGGTGTGGCGGCAGGAATTGTGCAGCGAAGAGGTCAGCCAACTCCGCAAAGCTGGCCTGCTTGCGGATGGCCATGGCAGCCAGGGGGTTGCGGTTTCTCTGGGGTTTCAGGATGGAGTTGAAGATGCCCCAGAGGCGGCGGCAGCGTGGGTCGGCCTCCGAGCTGACGCAAAGCTCGGCCCAGCGCTGCCGGCTCAGGCGATTGGCGTGACGGCGGCACGCCGCATCCACTCGCCGGTACGCTGTCCAGTCAGCCCGCTCCCCCGAGCGCTGGGCCTTCTTCTCCGCACGGTTGCGCACCGCCCGCAGCTGCAGCAGCTTCAGGTCCGGCGTGGTGGCCCCCTCGGCTACTGTGCAGCTCTGTGTGGATTGCCTGGCGCAGCAAACCAGGCCCCGGAACAGCTCGGCTCCTTCCCCCAGGTCCTGCTCGGCGAGGCAGCGCCGGAACCGGTCCCAGTGGGTGACGTGGTGCAGTGCGGCTCGCTTGGTTGTCCTGTCGGGTGGTGCGATGTGCAGTGGGTAGTGGTCGGAGCCCCACGTGCTGGGCTCCCTCCTCCAGGTGGCCTCAACCCCGGCTGACACTAGGGTGAGATCAATGGCGGTGGCTGCGGAATTGCCACGCCGGAAAGTGCTCTCACCAGTGTTCAGCGCAGACAGGTTGAGGCGCAGCATGGCGTCCAACAGATGCTCACCGCGAGCGTCCATCCGAGCATTATGTTTTCGATGGCGGTGCTTCAGTTGTCGGCAGTGATGGCCGAGATTCCGGATTTGAGATTTTTTGTGTTGCGGCAGCCTCGCTTGTTGGCGAGTTTTGGCGAGTTTCGCTTGAAGTATCCCGCGACAATGTAATTACGTTTTTGGACCGATCACTGCACTTCTCATTCAAGCATATCGGGTGGGCATCAAGATAAAAGCTATACTGGGAAGCCCGCTATGCGAACCTTCGAAAAGAATTCCTTGCCTAGCGATTGGTTTGAGCACCATTTTAGACTGCACCGCTGTTTGCCTTCAGTCCGTGCGGTCTGTTTTGTACGGCAAATGGTGTGCAACTTCCGTTGTTTGAATAAAGTCCTAGCTGGTCAGCTGGCGTAATAACCGATCACGGAGAAAGCTGGTGAAGTATAAATGCGAATCAAACGGTATATGGCAGCTGTTCAAAAGCCATAACGCTCTACACAACAAACATAATACAAAGCTTCCGTTCTCCGTTATGTGTGTTGCCATTGCATCATCGAAGTGTGTTATAGCTACGCCACAAATGGCGCCGCAAACAAGAAGCTCCAACTACGCATGCGCGTCACAGTCTAGTATCCCGAAATCCTTTCAGTTCATTAAGATTGGAACCATACTCGCCGGCGTGTCGCATCGTCTTGCACTTTTCGCTCACAGCGAGTCTAATGAAAATTTGCGAACACTGACAATTTTGATGTATCGTAACAATAAATGTGACTTTCCGCTATTCGTTTTTAATATTTCACTCGTAAAGTGGCCTACAATCTGTGGACTATTACCAAAGTGGGAATGACACCCCTGAACAAATTATGGCATTCGGATATAGGTAATCAAAAAATATTCTTTATTAACACATATCCCCCTGTGATCGAAGCAGTCCACTTAAAGCAAAGCGGCGCATCATTTCAGAAAGGCAATTAAAAAAAACTGTTGATGCCGCTGACTCAACGATTGTTACTACGGATGGTGAAATTTATTTCTCCTGTCTCCTGCCCCAAATTACCATTGTAATTCGTGTATCAAGCAACGTACTGTATAAATGTCTGTGCATTCTTTACCCTAGATTGAATGTATTCTGTTGATTGACGCTACATTTGCACACTGCTGTCCTATGTGCAAATGCGAAGCGTTGGCCGCGTCAGGAGACGTTTGGATCCCCTTTTGCCCTGCCTCGTGGGCATAATGCACCCTGGGTTTGTGTCCAAACAAAGATTTCATTTGATTTGACCCATGGCCACGCATGCGCAGATATCGGAGAAATTCACTCAGCTCCGGGACACGCTGCGCAACAAGGTGTACGGCCGGCACGTGCTGCCCATGTACTTCGCCGTGGACTGCCGCGTGGACTCCTCGTCTCCGTCGTCGCCGACGGAGTCCGGCGGCGACTACGGCGGGGGCGACCCGGAGGAAGCCCTGGAGGCCCTCCGGCGCAAGGTGGAGCACGTGGCGGCGCGCATGGACAGCGTGGGACACGAGGTGCCTCTCCGGTGGCTGGCCTTCGAGAGGGCGCTGGCCAGGCTGCTCGACAACGGCGTCTACTTCGCCAGCCTCTACCAGGTACCATGAAAAAAAAAATGTACTTTATCTTTCTTTCATTGGAATCGGTAAAACACGAAAGTGAAATGTACCTTCACAGGAGCATTTGAATGTTTGTTGTCCGTCGGTATGAACTTGCACATCGCTATTTATATTTCGTCGGTATGGCACCGTTAGACGCATCAGCATTAGACACTGGATTACACGCACCTGAGCACAGCGTAAACCTGATTGAAACCCCCGGCGCTCGCAAACCGTGCGAACGAAACAGAACGGGTTTTCAGCGAATCGTTTGGTGAAGTCACAGAACACTACAGCGAAAGGAGCCTGATTTGCTGGTCGGCAGCAGTCTTGTGGGAATGCTTGGCGAGCGACATCCTGCTGGCGGGTCACTTAGGCAAAGGTTCGACAACATTGGTTTTTTTCCGTGGCGGCGGCGGCGGCTTTCCACAAGCTGAGCGGCGTTCCACGTAGGCGGCGGAGGAGTAACACAGCAGCTTCCGCTGCTACACGCTGCCCTATGGAGGCGCGAACAATCGGCGCTCATTAGCATCATGACGCACTACTTCGCTTCACCTCTCCTAGACGGCAGCACCATCTGAATTGACAAGTTAGACGGAAGGACTTAGGGCGCATTCGTACAGCTTCCCGGGAGTGACTTCATGGCTCAGTCGTTATAGCATTTCAGACTTTCGTTGCGGCCAGAGTGATCGTGGGCTCGAACTCTAGCGCTTCCGCGCCGCTGAACCTTTTTCTGGTGATGGATATGACGTTGGTGAATATTGCGTATACCCCGTCATACGCAGAGATTTCCAGGGGAGCCGCGGTGCTATTCACCGCTCTGTGCACACTTCACGCTCCTCCTCTCCATGTCTCTCTCCTCTCTTGATGAATTGAACAGAGTTTTGTTCAATGCAATTCAATTTTCCCTCGTACGCGATGCGCGAGCGCCTTCTCTTGGGACAGGTGGCATCTTTTTCTTTATCTTTCGTTTCTTGTTCTGCCTGCAACAGCCCGAGCGGAAGGTCTGTTCTCTTTGTGCTTGATTTCATCTTGCACGCGCTAAAGCCTTTCTGCGCCATTTTGAACGCGTAGTTTTCATCTTCCGCGGTCACTTTTTTCCGCTTACTCTCGTAAAGATCAACCAAACGTCCGTTCCTAACTAAATGAACGAGGGGACTGCCGGTTAAGTACAAATATTTTGCCTCAAATGTACCTGCCGTTTTCTTTTGCGCTAAATAATGGGGGCATGTATGACCAGTGCCAGCGGTTACAGGAGCTTCCAACGGTTCTGCCTATATAAAGCTCTTGTTCAAGTATCAGCGTAACTTTTGGCCGGAAGACTGAATGGAGGGACAAGCGGGCATCCTTTCGAAGCCTCGGTTTGGGTGCGTTTTGGCGCGGGACAGCACGACCACTGACGAGCTACGACGAGAAGCCGGGCGCTTAAAGTGTTCTACACCGTACCGAAGTTAAAAACACCTTTATCTCGGCGTAGTGTAAACTTTACCCTGTACAGTAGTCGGGTTGACCGTAAGCTGTCCTGCCTCCCTTCACTGAAATTTCTTTCCTGTGTGAAATGAGAAATGACGATTTGGTCAACAGAAAGTTCTGTAGCACTAATGTAATATGATCACGTTCAGTAAAAGAGCAACACTTTAATTAAGGCATTAAGAGGGTCTGACTGTTCACATTCCTACGGGACTTACTGATTCATTACCCACGGGCTTAAAAAGCGTCGCGAACCGATTCGAAGGGTGTTACAAATTCACACAAACGTTCTCAAAGGCCTGGTTTGCTTCTGTTACAAATGTATCACTTTTTTACTGAGATAAAAACAAACAAGAACCGCGTTTTGGTTTATCAAGTTTTCACAAGATGGCGCTAGCTGTGTAGGAAGCAAGAGTTTTGTATTTTTATTTCACTGCAGAAGTGACATGTCTCCAGAATAAGCAAACTTAGCCGTTGCGGGCATCGATATGTATTTGTAAAGGTTTTCGTATTGGTGCGCGATGGTTTTTAAGTCCGTGAATCGTAATGTACTAAGTCCCATAGGAATTTTAACAGGTGACTCCCCCTCAAGCTTCACCAGGGGAGCTAAGGCATGGCGTGTATTTTGGCGACCTTTACAGCTTTTTGTTTTTCACTTTTTTCGGTTGCGTGAAAACATTAGTGCCCTAGGCGGGCACATCGGTTCATCACTAAAGCCTGATGCCCTCCGAGCCTCTTGGAAGGTGCCGTGCGAGCTAGAAACCTCCTGCTTCCTTAACAGCTTGAAGAGATAGCTCGGCAGGAAGGCATCGAGAGTGAAGAGGGTTTCCACTCGGTGGTCCACTTCCTGCACCAGCAAGGAAAGCTCGTCTGCTTCGGCTGCCAGCACCACGGCACCGGCGTGGCCGCTCTGGACAGCCGATGGGACGGCATCGTCATCCTACGACCGCAGTGGTTCCTGGACGCCCTGTACAAACTCGTCGGCTGTGCGCCACAGGTGCGTTTGTGTTTTAAAGACAAAACGCTTACGCCTCTCATCAGAGGCAAATGTGACCACCGCCAACTTCAACACGAATGGTACCAAGAGAGCCTTCGGATAAAAAAAAACATTTTGGTGCGTGTGGGATTTGAAATGACGCGTGTTTAATGTAATCGTATTTTTTTATTGATTGATTGATTTTACCCTCAGGACATATAGCATTGCTTTTTTGCCTACACAGAAGAGCAAAAAATTAGTAAGATGTGCACGACAAGGGTTGAATGATTGTACACACATGAAATACCATAATTTTATTAATTTGTTTGCAAAAACACTTGGTAAAGCAAGCGCAATAAATACAGCCATAAACGCAATCAGATCGGAAGGAAACCAAAAACAAAAGTTAAATGCACTTCATTCTCAGTAAAAACCAGCGCATATCTACACAGAAATAATGGAACGATACAAGCATGTAGTACACTAAAAAACGATACAACACAAGGGGCAAAACACACTACTTACTACAGTGTGTAAAAGTAAAAATAAAGTGGTATATTTGAATATTGGTTAGGGATTGATGGTGATGATTAAGATGCACTAATGTATGTTTCTGATTGAATGCAATGATTACTGAGGTGGGATTAAGGGGCATTGAGGTGGATTAAGGGGAACGAAGTGGAATAAATGGAATAATGTGAAAAAAGTAGATGAAGATGGATTAAGGACGGTAAAATGGCGCGGCTGCCGTGTAGACTGGTGGGCGTGTCTATAAAAAGTAGTCGTCACAATTACAGGCCAGGCTTTCACCGTCAAAGCACGCGAGCGGGCTCTGTTCTCACTGGGCGCTTACCGGCTGTGTTGAGGCCGCGCTCTTCGGACGCCGCACTAGTACCGTTACGCCGTCGATGACTACACACACGTCGCTGTTTCGCGCACCGTTCGCGTAAACTTTTAAAGACGATAGTCTTTCTTGGGCTACTTAAACCCAGAAATTTTGGTCTGTCTGTATGTCTGTCTGTCCGTCTGTGACTCGATTCAGCCACCCGGCCAAAGCAAAACAATGCCTGCGCAAGAGTCTTATATAGTCACAGCTAAATCTACCCGTCTTGGTCCGGTGTAATGTTCATACTTGTCAACGTTGTTGAAGAAGAACAAGACATTACGAAAATGTGAGAGAACAAATCAATACAGAAGTGATATTTGCAGTGTTCTTTTATAAAAATTCAAGCATGCTTGACTTTTGCGAAATTAAATACTTCATCAACTGCAGAAAAAGAATTCACTCCACCGTCGCCTGCTGTCGCCCGCGCCACTATAGCTTCTGGCGCCATTTTAAGAAATCAACCGGCAACAGTTACGCAAGGTTCCACTAGATAGTTTCCACGTTCTGCTTGCAACGCACGTGGAGTAGGGAAACGCGGTTCTATAAACGTTGAAGTAGGGTGCCTCGATTAACGCGCGTCTTCGCTGTACGGCAGCGTTCGCATCGAGACACCCGCTTTGTAGCAGTCGAACGCGGGAAATTTAAAATGATTTAAGCAAACATTTGGCGTCTTTACCTTGGGAGGAGCGCGACGCAAGAGGAACAACATGAGAGGTGAGCGGTAAAGCGAAGGGAGGCGTTTACTTCGCAAAAGCCGATAAAGGCTATCGTCTTTTGACGTCATTTGCAACGAAAGGAGCAGATACGCGGCCAATTTTTTTTTAGTAGGCGTCTCTCTGTAGGCATTTGTTGCCCGTGGCTTCCACACCCAACGTGAGGAAGCCAGGTTAAATGGGCAAGCTTACAGCGATCCCCTTAAAGTGGGCTTCACTTCTAAACATGAGTGCCTTATTGGGAAGTGATTTTTTAAGGGCGGTATAAGTCGTTCTATATCAGAATATGAAGGCCCTTGGACCGTACAGGTGTAAGCTTGGCCTCCGTAAGCCGGCTTTCCCCAATTGTGGTTTTCCGCGCACGCCACAAAATCCCGCGTCCCAGCCATAGACAACTTCGCTCTAAATGTAGCTTTTCTTCTAGATTCTGCTGGCTGAAGGTTTTATTGTGAACTACAAGTAGACTCCCGATAAACGGAAATCGCTGAAACGGCATTGCCCCTTAAACGGAACAGTAGCCTGTAATTTGGTTGGTTTTGTATTCAGATAACGCAAAAAAAAAAACACTCTCGGTAATCGGAACTAAAATTTCTGCGTCACCATGTAAACGGAACCAGAAATGGAACTTCTTGTGAAACCTATTGGCATGAGAATCAGCTTTTTACGGTTCCGGCTGTTTCGTGATTTTTTTTTTCTTCTTCTTCCTCCATGTTCTTTTAGCCTCGTTGGCCTCGTAAGCCTCGTCTCGTTAGTGGTCAGCCGTGTTAGCGCAACGATTGCAACATCGCAGTTCTTGTTCCTGTCGTTCAGTCACGATTCAAGACGTCAAGGTTACGGAGCTGAGCTCCTGCCGCCTCGGTCGTGACATCGTGGTGCTATTCACGCTTCATTACCGCGTTCCCGTCTTCAGAATTCGGTGGCTCGTAAGCACTCGCGAAGTTGAGGCCTCTAGCCTCCGTTAAGATGCAGTTGCAAGGACTCAAACAAAAATAATTGATGCGTTTTGTAGTGCACAGCGACTCATTGTTACCAAATCAACTTTGTGAATGCTGTACCTAAACCTCTTGCAGTTTTCTTGCTTTCTCAAAAACTACCAGCTACATTCACGTTCTAGTGCCTAATGTGTTATGAAATGGTACCAAGAGTGTCCATGCCCATAAATTTGGAGTTTGTTTAGGTAACATTTGTTTAGGTAACATTTGTTTAGGTAAACGAAACTCCTGTTAAACGGAACTAATTTTTTTCACTCCCTTCAAGTTCCGTTTATTGAGTCTACTGTGTTTTTTATCATGAGCGCTATTCTGGGATAAATGTAACAAGTTCCGGAATGACAAAAAGTACGCTGACAAGGCGGTTACTTCAGGCAACTAAAATGCAGCTCTTCGAAGCTTCATCTGCCTTACGAGAACTTTCCTCGACCCAAGGAAATCGAGTCCTGACGTCATCTACCCCTCCCACCCATACTTTCAGAAGCAGATTTGCTGGGAAGACGCTTCCAGGGGCAAAAGGGAACCGGCCAGCTACAAGGTCTCTCACAGACAGCTCAAGACACTCTGGAGCAACTCGACAGACCAGCTGGAGACCTTGGTGGCCATTCTGAGCTCGCTCGACGTTCTAATCGCGCAGCACGAACGACTTGTGTCGGTGAGCAGAGTCTCCCGTCATGGCTGCCCATTTGTTGCCCTCATCGTTCTGGTAAAAATGTATAACCAACCCTGCATGCGTGGGACGTTCTGGTGACGTCCGAACGTACTTTTACTTCATTTTTATGTTCCTCATTAGTAACTGCGTATCGCCGTACATTCTTGCTTCGAAAGTACAACATGAAGAAGGATTGGCGGGCGAAGCATCTAGATTTAAGGTTTGATTTGCCAGCTAATCTAATCTGGACACCACCTGGTGGCGTGTTTCCAAACGCTTCGCTGCACAGAGCACCCACGTGACATGTGTGATGTCACTGTGCGCGCTATTCTTTTTAGCGCCTGCTAAAAGGAGCCTACCGTTCGGGCTCCGTGGCCTAGATGTAGAGAAGTAAGTAATGGTGCTGAAGGCTTGGGTTCGAGCCCCACCAGGTTTATCTCTAGTTTTTTTTTTATTTCTTACCTTTTTTCTAAATTTAATTTTTTTCTTAACACAAATCTACGTGTTGTTTTTGTTAATAATAACGATTTGGTATGTTTAAAGACGATTTAGGTTTGGTGCACCACCAATGACGACATTTAATTACCGTTTTGCATCGCGCGCACAGACATGTCACGTGGGTGCTCTGTGCAGCGAAGCGTTTCGTAATCGTGGTGTCGTACCTTAGGCGGTTATCCTGGTGACTTAGCGCGGAGTGCAAGGGTGTGTGGTTCTTCGCAAAGGCTAAACGAATGCAAATTACGACGTTTACTGGAAAGACTCGCCAAATATGCAAGGGCAAAATCAAACAACGATGGCGGGAAAGGCAGCATTTCTGTAGATGTCAAGCTGCTCCTGAGGCGGCATATAAGATCGCCTCCAACAGGGCGCCACGTCCGCTGTCTTGCGTAGTAGATGCCGATTATTTCAAAGCTCCGTTCGCCATACGCTTGCGACCGTACACTGTCCTTCGTGCTGTGGAAGACC
This sequence comes from Haemaphysalis longicornis, assembly GCF_048455015.1. Classification (NCBI taxonomy): domain Eukaryota; kingdom Metazoa; phylum Arthropoda; class Arachnida; order Ixodida; family Ixodidae; genus Haemaphysalis; species Haemaphysalis longicornis. The sequence continues at coordinate 115,999,566 of NW_027526225.1, forward strand.
AGTAAATTGAAGGACCTGGGGCTTCTAGCGACGAGAGCATCTTTAAGCAGGCTCGGCTGCGATTTATCGCAGCAGCGCTTGTTCTGGTTAGACTGCATCTGTCAGACGACGATGCAGGAGCAACGAAGTGTTAGGTTCAATGCCATCTGCGCGTTGCGTTGTAGCCAACCCAGTATGAGCCGGAGAAGCATCTTCTCATCGACTAGGTTCTATACATAGTGTCGTCGACAACCGCAAAAGAAGTTGCGGGTTGCGACTTGTGGTTGTTCTTTGTTAGGGTCCCTCAGATGAATTCTCAGTGTTTGCCGGGTTTTTTTTTTTTTATAAGACTCGTTGGTGGCGGCACCCAGCGCATGCGCGTTTCACCTCCGGAAGCGTGTCTTAGTGCGTAAAATACGTAGCTTAGGGCACGGTTTTCAATACTAGCCTTGGGTGACGCTTCGCAGGAAGTTTCTCTTGCCGACGAGGATGAGATCTACTGCGTGGTGCCGTGGCTGGCGACATCGTCACAGACGCGATCTATGGCCCTGGGCAACGCACCGACGAGCGACGCTCTCGTGTTCTTCATCGACTTCGCTGGCTTACTCCCAGGTGAACCGACACACCCAAGACTTTTCCGAGGAATCGCAAACTACCGTATTTACCGGCATAATGATCGCACTCGCGTAGTGATCACACCCCTTAAGTATGTCGTGCAAGTTCGGTTTTTTTTTTATTTCCCGCGCAGTGAACGCACCCCGAACAAGCCTTAGCAATATGTCGTACGTGTGCAAAATCTAGCTGATGATGGTCGTGCGTACCTCTGTTTCCTTCCCTTTCGAAGAGGACATGGATACGTTATTGCGGCAGACTTGCCGATATTACCGATATCGGCGCGAAGGCGTTCAATATTGATGAGGAAGAAACTCTCACTAAATCCAGATAATATACTTACAAGCGAAAGAAAAAAAAACGCGCTTAGGTTTCTGAGTCAGCCGCCATGTCTGTTTTGATGTCCCGTACTGTAACAGTGGCAGCCACTTATTGGTCCAATTGTTGTCACCTCGCAGCAAACTCGTACCGGCGCGTTCGGTAATTCATGAAAACACTGCATTTGGGTCACTTTTCGAAGCGGCTGGTGGTGGTGGGCGGAGGTTTAAGTGCAGAGCGCTTTAGGCGCTCGCCTTGTCGTCCTAGCTCGCTCGCTCGACCCAAGTATATAGAGCACCAAGGCGGCGTCCCGGGGTAACGCTGTTGTTCGCGGCGTACCCCACAGGCTTCGAAAGCCAAGCGGCTTATATAGTCATAAGCGTTCGAAACTCGTGAAACGCTGGCGCTTGTCATACATGTCCCCGTTGTTTAGCGCAAAGAAAACTATAGGTACGTTTGAGGGAAACTATACGTAATTAACCGGCAGCACCCGTGTTACTTTAGTTAAGGACGCCCGTTGGGTGGGTTTTTACGATAATAGACGCAAAATGGGGCAGTGCAACGCCGCCACGTGCGGGGAGAAAAGCACAGGGGGAACAGAACTCCCGCTGGTGCAGTTTCAGGCAGGGGGCGCGCGAACACTGCGAAGGCGGAATATTGGAATAGCATTTGGTAGTAACAGTGAGCGAAGAACGGCGCTACAGCCCATTTTGGCGAATCATTGCTCTGCACTTCCGAGTGATTTCGCATTGAGCGGAACGGCTTTAATTGTTGTATTATGCTTCTTATTATTATTTGTATTATGTTCGTGAGAACTATCGTAAAAAACATTACCCACAACTTGCTTGCGTGTTCTGTCCTCAAAAATGTTTTGCCAAAAATTTACCCCGAGTAATGACCGCACCTCTAAATTTACATCAATTTTTCGAAAAAAAAAAGTGCGATCATTACGCGAGTACATACGGTATCACGGAGATATGAAATTGCGTACCGCTAGCCCAATCATAACGGAGGAATGAAAAGTCAAAACATGACTTAATAAATGAAATTACCCATGGCTGAGTTTTCAGAACACCGAGACTGTGTAGCGGGATCGGTTAGGTATTGACTCTATACGAACAGGGGCTCACAAATATAGGTATATGTACAGGTGCTGAAAAAGTAATTGGAACACGGTCTCGGTAATTTATTGGTATTTCTTCCTCCGGAAACCGCCTCGCTGCATTGGCACGCGTTTAAATGAGTCCGCTCTAATAGAAAAAGCTTCCTGTAAACCGGTTGTGGCTTTCATAAAGCCAGTAAGACAAATATTTTGTTATATTCCCAAATCCTTGTTCCAATTAATTGTGGCAACATCTGTACGCGTACTACGCCAAGTTCCAGGTGGACGACCCGCCACTGCAGCTCGGTAATGAGGGCGCCCCGCAGAAAAAAAAGTTTTCTGAAAGTGCACCTCTTCCTCTCTCGGGGCGACCTTCTGAGCACCTTGAGTGAAACATTTTCCCAGCCCTACGAGCCATAGGCAGAAGAACGATGGGAGTAACGTGCAAAGATGCCTTCGATTAGGGAACAGGCTCAAGTGGAAAGACGTGTAGTCAGTCCGGGTATTTACCGTTAAATGTGTACTGAGACGTAATTTCAGAGCTGAGGTAAATACTTTACTTCCTTTGCACCTGGAGACACCTCCGAGGAAGTTTCAACCGTAACCGTCCATTATAACATATTATAAATCAATTGTAATTTTTGCACGCACGAGAGAGCTCAGAACCAATACCCTTTCGACAGCGGCATCAGCATGACGCGTTGAGCGCTTGGCCGCAACTGCCGACGTCAGGGCTCCCGTGACGTAGCCAAGCCGCTGGCTGCTGTTGGCGCGAACTACTCCGCTTTGCGCCTCACGTGATGGTTTTGGGTCTGACGTCATGCTGCCCAGGCGAGTGCGACGAGAGCGCCCTCCTGTCATGGCAGCCGCCTAGGCGTTAGTTTGTTCGAAACCGCAACTGACGGAAGTAAACGAGGCTGTAAATAATTACGCTGCAATAGACCGTTCCATGGGTAATTCTATGATTACTGGGCTCGTAGGCACACCTAGCAGCGAGCAAAAAACGTAAGACGAAAATTTTGTGTCAGTGACAGGTGGGCCATCCGGGTTGCAGAGTAGCTGCCAAGTGTCGGAAGTGTAAGTACGGTTATAATAGATAACTTACTAAATATATAAAATGAGAAAATTCGGTAGCAGAAAAGTGATTCGGAAATCGAAGGCTAGGAGAGATTAGAAGCTTTCGTCCTGGTATGAATAGGAGCAGGGAGGGTCGCCGTGATGGTGAATGTTATAGTGTTATTATTATTGTTATTACGACGCAGTGTGTACGCGTGCCCGTTGGGCACAATATCGTAGTAGACATTCCAGACCTTTTGTGGCTATTGTACCGCAATACGAGAAAGCAACCTGAATTGCGTTTCAACGGGGCTCATGAAGACGTCAGTCGTTTTTTTTCCTGCCTCAGTGGGGTTCTTCACGCGCCTGGTGGTTCGCTTCCTGCGCTGGTGCGACTGGAGCGAAGCCTCGTTCGCCTCCGAATTCGCCACGATTCCCCTCGACAGAGACAACGACCTGCTGCTCAAGCTCCACCAGACCTCGCCTAGCCAGAACAGGGGGCGTATTCAGGTATGATCCGGAAGACCGCATCCGTTATTGTTATAAGATTGCGTCTCTCCATCGGCAGCAGGCTCTTTCGATAAAATGCGTCCCTTGTCGTTGGCTGTTACATTGGCGAAGGCGTCCCAGTACCGAGCTCCTTCGCCTCCGTCATATAGTGGTGGCGTCGTGAAAGAGCGGCGAACAGAAGTGCTGCGTTAGTGTTGACGACAAAGAGCCGAGAGCAAAATTTAACTGGTTTACTTCTTGACGAGAAATGAACAGGAACGGTACAGGAACAGCATGGAGCCGACCGGTAGAGCGGATAGTTCAGCCCCTAATGTCGACATACGCGAACCAACGAGAGGGAGAATTCGTACACAGAAGCGGCAACGGTTCCTCTGCCTTCTGGGGCTCTTTGCACACGGTCCAAACTAAGTACAGCCACACAAGAACGATATTTCTAAGTCAGTCTGAGAGTATGGGAAAGGAGAGATCTCTGCAGGCGGCGCCCGCTCGCGGATTCACGTATCAACACGATTCCGCTAGAAGCAGCTGGTTCCGGAATTTTCAACAGCCAGTGCCGATGGGCGTGATTCAGCCCCAGCAAGGGCCTGCTCGGTGGACACGCTCCTGCGTGTCATAGCTTGTCCGAGGAAGGTGAGCTTTGCCGCCAAGCACGCGAAGCTTCCCCGCAGTACACCAAACTTTTAGCACGCGCGCACACGGTAGTGGCGCGCTAAACTGCAACATGCCTTACTCACGGCATTCAACAAAACGTAAGCCATGCCGGACAGTTGAAGGAGAGCAACCATCAGGCCTTGCCACGGGCGTCGAGGATAAAAAAGGAAACACAGGAGAAAGGTGGAGAAACAAACTTTATTAATCGAATAAATCGGTCCTTAGGGTGACGTAGTAATCGATAGAGGTAGCTTGCCGATGACCTCGTGAGTCTAAGCTTCCCAGCGTTTTACGGAGTGCTGGCAGTCTGGCATCTGGGGGAATGGGTCCACAGACGGCAAGATATGCGGAAGAGAAAATAAGCCGATCTGCACCACAGCAGAGCGAGAGTGGTAATGCCATGGATAACGCGGACTCACGACACCTCAAAAGATACGAAAGTGCACCTGTCTTTATCCGCAAAAAGATTCACTAAAAAACGACATCACGTTAGATCAGTATTCTAGGGGAACAGCCACATCAAAAAACGTTATTTTATTAGTGAAACGCTGCCGGCTGTGGTCAGCGCTCAAAACGTATCACTGTTTACAACCGGGCACTGTGCGAAACCAGTTTACGAAACCGCTGTGCCACACCGAGACTTTGAACTTCTCTGTATCGCAAGAGAACGCACACCATTTGCCATGCACCAATCTCACTTTTTTATTTTGCAGGTCGTTATACAGAGAACAAGCACAATGGAAAACTGGATGGGTGGAATCCCGCAGCCCAGCATTTGTGAAAAGGTATAATTTTAAGCAAGGCAAATTGGAAACACGTTTTAAATGCAGAGCATTTCAGTAACTCACGATGTCACCCGCGTTGGCGTCCGTAGTCCGCGTCCGCATCGCTCCCCCTACACTATATAAAAAATAATACTTGCCGGCGCCAGGTTTCGATCCTACAACTCTGCGGGCGGAACGCAAGGTGCACCAACTGAGCCACAAAGCCGACACAGAGCGGAAGGTTACGAACGTGCCTTATATCCTTGACTCATTCAACCGTCGGCCAGAGGTGCGCCCTCTCCCCCGCGCCCTCCTCGCCTTCTCTTTGCTCGCAACGCCCTCTCTCGCCGCGTTCGGTTCGGGCGCACAACAGGTGGGGACGTGCGCAACACCCTCTTTCGCCGCGTTAGGTTCGCGCGCAAGAACAGGTGGGGCGCTCGCATCGCGCTCTCTCGCCGCGGTCGGTTCGCGCTTAAACCACATATGTCGTTCGCGCGCGCTGCGGTCGCTAACATCTGTGGCGTGATCGTGACGTCAGCATCACGCGTTCGCGTGGTGGCGATTTCGGCGCTATAACACTTTCTCGCGAGGGGCATTGGATTGGATTCGATTGGATTGGCTTGGATTTGGATTGGATTGGATTAAAGTAAATTGTGTTGGATTGTGTTGGATTGTGTTGCGTCATAGCCGCGCCACGTTGCGTCATAGCCGCTCCACGTTGCGTCATAGCCGCGGCAGGGGGTTCACGGCACGTTTCACCATCGACTTCATCGACAATGTCTACGCTGGAAGACAACAATTACAACAACAACAACCAATACGTAATCCATACGACTTGCAGGCGCGCCCCCCCGCAGAAATGCTCTGCATTTGATCGTGCCCCTCGCGAGGGGGATGTTTTTACTTTTTAACACTAAAGTGTGTTATGCCTGGATGCACGACGATTTCACCGATGTCATATCCGCCGTGGAAGTGACGCCAGTACAGCGAAGCAAGCAGCCTGTAAAGGGTGCACCCCTGCACACGCGGTGTTCTTGCGGGGAAGCAACCTTTAGTACTAAATAATATGTTATTTAACGAAACAGCGCGATGCACGGGACAAAGGGACAGCATACCATCGGGACACGGGACAGCAGGGCGCTGTTTTGTTAAATTATGTACCGACTTGTCCAACTACAAACCCTGCTGCAGTACGTTATACTTATGGTTGTTCGTTTTCGAGTTTTACATTTTAACATGAAAGTGTTTTATGCAGGGATACACCAAGATTTCACTGTAGTCATATCCGTCACGGAAATGACGCCAGTCGAAGCAACCTAAGTGACCCGCCAGCAGGGCATCGCTTGCCAAGCACACCCAAAAGACTGCCGCGGACCCGCAAATCATGCTCATTTCACTGCAGATTTCCCTGCACATTTCACTTTCGTGTTTTACCGATTCCTATGACAGAGGAATCAACCACAGTTTTTTCGAGCCCTGTTCACGTTCTGACACTTGTCTTGGCAGCGCTTCCAATTATTTTCAGCGCTTTGTCGGAAACTTATTGCCAGCGCCTTGTTCCTCCGCCACGATTAGAGAATAACCAAGGAAACAGGCCGGAGCCCTGCGCAGTTCTCAAGAACTAGCAAGTTTTCCCCCCTTTAACTGTAGGTCCCTATGCAGTTCGACTTCGGTACATCCTTCTGTACAATCTTGTACGTAACATGACTTACGTACATAGTACAAATCTTTTGATTTTATTCCCCTTGGATAATCAGGATTACGCGCGGAAAACTACTACCAGAAGAGGCTGTGAACAGGCTTTCCCTTTGGGGGCGTATCCGGTAGTAATCCGAGGATAGACAGGAGAGACGGCACACATTTGGCGGGCGTTTTCTGCTCATAAATTCCTCTTTTTGGTTCAGTGTAGCGCTAGGAACTTGTGACGATGCATGCTGTTAGCTGCGGATTTCGGCCGGCACTTTTGCATGCGGAGCAGTCGGACCAGAAATGAACTCATCTCGTAAGATCACCCTTGGCAGTTGCACAACACACGAGAGCACTTCGCATCCTCATCGACATACGTACCCGCGGGCGCACAGTCCCGAAGTAAACGCTTTTTGGGAACTGGACACGTAATCCAAATGGCAACTGGGAATGCTTAGATCTCTCACCAACCGGGCTCAAGTGTAATGCTACACTCCCCCTCACAGGTGGTCCACCTGATCGAGGCCGAGATCGAGGCGCTCCGAGAGCTGTGGTACAATCGGCTCTGCTTCAAGTGCTTCGTGGCGTGTCCCTGCAAGTCGGTTCCCTGCGCCCAGCACTGTTCCAAGGACTGCCAGGAGCAGGCCTGTCTACACTTCCTGCCCCTCGACGAATGCCTGCACAGAAAGGTCAGACGGTACACCTTGAAGGGACGCTGAAACGAACTCCTGTAAGCTTTACTTCATACTGTATTGTGCGGTTCAGGCCACTGATATAACCCATCGTTTGACTATTACCCGCCGCGGTGGCTCAGTGGCTAAGGCGTTGTGCTGCTGATCCCAAAGACGCGGGTTTGATTACCGGCCGTGGCGGCCGCTTTCCTGATGTCGAAAGCAAAAACTCCCGGGCCATCTCCACTACCGTGAAACATAGGGAGGGGCGAAGCATTCTGTGTATAACTCTATTCAAAGATTTTAAGTCTCTCTCTTTCCACACGGCGCGTACTGATTGGGTGCCGGAGAACCGCCGGTGGGAGGAGCAATCGCGCGCTTGCTGAGGCGGTGGCGACCTCTCTTGCGTTGAACCGGATTTAAGTAATTAAATGAGACAGACTGGCCGTATGTTGTCTTCGTGTCACACGTCGCAGTTTACACCAATGGAGATGAAACGTTCTAGAACGAGGCGATGGAAAACGAGTGTCCCGGTGTTTTAGTAGCGCGACTACGTGAGACGACAGGAGACGCCGACAGCCCGAGTCCCTAAGGTGCTTCGCTCCTAAAACGCCCGTGTGTTCGAAACATCGGCGCAGGTCCCCATGTGATCAAAATTAACCCGGAGCCTTCCACTACGGCGCGCCGCATAACCTACGTAGTTTCGCCGCGTTCAACGGCACAATAATTATAAAGTTTGACTATTCAGCGGACGAATAGGCCCTGCCAGTTACTTTCGCCTGAGAGCACCCATTTTGTCATAGGGCCTCCGCAGTCGACTGGGTAGTCCAACTGTGCATGCCTCGCACATATCGGAGCGTGTCATGATGTAATCAGTGTTTTAAGAATGGGAAGCTTTTTGTTGAAGCTCGTTTTATCTGTAAAATTCCACCGAACAAAAAACAGCGCGCGCAGTTCGCGGCCGCCTTGCGAGCTACCGTAATGACGTAACAGTGATTTGCAAGGTGTTCTTCTAATCTTCAAAATTTAAACTTGTCCCTCATTTTATGTAATGTATACGTTTGATCTGATTGTAGGGTTTAACGCGCCGACGCAACGAAGGCGATGAGGCGCGCCGTAGTGGAGGGCTCCGGATTAATTTTGACCACCTGGGGATCTTTAACGTGCGCCGAAATCTCGTACACACGGGCGTTTTTGCTTTTCGCCTCCATCAGAAAAGCGGCCGCCGCGGCCGGGAATCGAACCCGCGACCTTGTGCTCAGCAGCGCGACGCCTTAGCCACTGAGAATGTATACGTTTGAACGTTCCCGCGCAGGATTTACACACTGGACGCGCTAGAAGCCCTACCAATCATCTTCAGGAAAAAGGGGGTTGGGTTAACGCTCCGAAGCTACTCCCGGACTACCAGGCGCGCCGTAGTGGAGGGGTTGGGATTAATTTTGACTCCCTGGGGATCTTTAGCGTGCGGAAATCTCAACAAACGGTCGTTTTCGCTCTTCTACCCCATTTGAAATGTCCTTTAAATGACCAGTCACCTCGCGGACCAACGACAGCGAAGTGGCGGGGAGGACGATGTGGCGGAAGCGGGACTGTCCGGCTCTATTTTTTCGTTGAAAATGCGGGTAAATTGCCCCCAATAGCCCAGGACCTGGTCTGCGACCTAAACATGGTAATGAAATAGACCAAGCTTATACCCCCTTTAACTGTTGTTCTCTCTCAGTGCTGCTCAAGAAATTTCCAGCTAATGTGAATAGTGTGCATTTTTAAGCATAAGAGCTGTTTAAGCTTGAGATTGTTCCATGGGCGTTTGCAAACAAAACAAGAAAAAACCGGCGCTAGGAGTCTGGTACCACCTTCGCGCAGTGGTTTTAGCAGAAAACAATACAGAGCACATGAGAGCGAGCGCCCCGTGAGGAGCGCCTGGCCTCGTCCAGGCTGTTGCGTGTGGGCTTGCGGCACGTGAGGAGCCACCGCATTCGTCGCCGTCATCGTGTAGCGATCGGCGCACCGCGGGTCCGTCACGATGAGGACGACAACGGCGAATCTGTCAAGCCATACCTTCATAATCCAAACGTGGTGGCTGCCGCCGGAGCAGCTGAAGAAGTGGATGTCTACCGAGGCGAGGATGCGGTACAAGAAGATTTTTCCTGCGCGGCTGTGGCGTCAGACGACGATGACGAAAGGAATGACGGTGATTTCTACTGAATAAACACTGTACATTCCCTGATGATCCAAAACACCTTCGCACTGCTGGGGTCCGGCTGCTCCCTCTCTTCTGGGGTCCGCTGTTAGTGTGGGGAGAATAATCTAGGGTGACCCCCAGCTCTGCTGTTTTTCCAGCCTTGCACCACTTGTGCAAGCTGCGCCAAGTTTTTGCAGATTTAATGATAATGGAGCCCCATAGGAACGCTCCAAAATGTGTAAGCATGTGACTGAGAAGTAAGGAAACTCGGCACAGAAACTGTAGGAATGTTTCCCTTCTGTTTTCATCGACTCCTGTGTTAGCTTCTTGAATATATTAGCACTATACACTAACATTGAGCCTTCGGAACAGGTGTGTACCGATCTCTACGCGTCATACCGCTGATTGCCTACGCAGGTTGTGTACTGCGACTACAGACGAGTCCAGACGGAATTCGTGAGGCGGCACTTCCCGTACGCCACAGTTCACGGGATGAGAGGATACAGTAAGTGCATACCCAACTCGCCACCGCAGTGTTGTGTTTTCGCGTCTAAAGCAACTATGAACGACCACAGAAAAAGGGGCACCAACGCGAATTTGTTTTGAAGTCTAGTGTTCACTCTCCCCAATCTCCCCGCCCTCCCTTCTTCTGTCTGTCGTGTCGTGGGTGATAAGGCTCCATGGACCGCGTCCCCTTCACTGACTGTCAAATGTCACTAAATTACGAACTTACCTCCTCCTGGCACCGCTATACGTTATAGAATGCAGTTGCTCACACCGACAGTGGCTGTGAGTTAGAGCTTCTAGTTAGCTGAAGCAAAATACCTAACTAAAGCAAGACAACAGTCTGAACAGTGTGGCGAAAGAGATCTTCGGATGGGCCAGCGAATAATTGTCGCTGTTCTCCCCTTATCTTTCTTTCCCGATAGGCGCCGACGCAAGGCGTGCCTCTAGCGCCACTGCTGTTTGGGACGCCGACCAGCCGCCAATGGGGTTCTCGGCCTTCGGCTGGGAGGAGCCGCCCTGGCTGCGTGACGCCGCCAGGCTCCTCGAGTCCGCCAACACTGGACGCGACTGGCTGGCACTCGCAAAGAGGCTCGGTACCTTCCCCAGCTTCGTCATCTCTGCTTCTTCCTTTTTTTTCACTTTTACGAGCGACCGAGTTCTGCCTAAGTGCAAGAGACGGCAGCAGTTCTCCTCAAAACACCATGGCTTACCACCCATCCCTGCGTCCAGTGTTACCCGCCCACATATTTCTTGAACGAATTCTGAAGACTCGTCACTGTTTCAGCACATTATCCTGCTGATGACATCTTTTATAGTGTCAAACTATTTCGCCTCTTTGTGGCTAATATGGGCAAAGAGGCACAGACTTTGTCAAAATATTCTGCGCCACTCTGACTGCCAGTACACCTCAAAGCATTCAATGTCCAACATCAAGGCTTCATTGAAAATAAAGTATTCCACTCCTGAAAACTACCAAATCATTTTACTTTGTCATAGTCTAAACTAATGGAAAGCTGATCACAGCGAGGGTCTGTTATAATTTCCTAGCCTATGCAATGGTCCTTTTGTATAGAAATTTTAGACTGACTGTACGTAAGCGTATTTTTCTTATAGCATGTCAGTCGCTTGACTTCCCGGAAAAGTGCGCCGCTGTAAGATCGTACAGACGCGCAATAAAATCGCTGGTAAATCTGTCATTCGAAGCATGCTTTTCCACCACATTCGAAACGTGGGCGCCTCAGACGCTTTAAGTGAGTGAGCCTGGCGTGGCCTGTCGACGCATGCGCGCTGCAGGCTACACGGACAAGGAGCTGAGCCGCTTCGTGGAGGAGGCCAGTCCGGGCGTGGCGCTGCTGCGAGACTGGCGCGAGAGCAACGGTGCCACGCGCTACTGCATCGACGTGCTCATCTCGTGCCTGCAGCAGATGGGCCGCCAGGACGTGGCCAAGCTCATACAGGACGAAATGGGTACGCTCCCCTGTTTGGCGCAGTTCTTTAAACTGTTTTAATTTCCCTCCCAAATAGATAACATGACAGCTCGCTACCGCAACGCTAACAGACAGACAGAGAAGGAACTTTGTTGGTGGTCCTGAAAGACTCCGATGACCCCCTTGTCAGGGGGGTGATGAAGCCGCGGGCCGCTCCCACGTTGGGACGGGAAGTCCAAGCTTCACCGCCGCATCGTGGGCTCTCTCGAACAGCCCATAACTGACATGAAAACTCGTAGGTTCGTAGCGCAGAGCTCCACTCTTCTTCGGTGCAGCTATTCGGGCCTCTCTGTAACGAGGGGCATCCCCAGAGCATGTGTTCTAAAGTACTTTTCTGTCCACATCTCGGGAAGTCCGGACCATAGCCGTCTGGATTGATGGAGTGAAATAAAGCCACGTTTGGATACGATCCAGTCTGAAGCATGCGCAGTGTGATAGCCTGTGGTCTGTTTAGTTTCCCATGGGTAGGAGAGTAGACTCTCCTGCCAAGGTAGTAGTGCTTAGTTACCTCACTAAAGTTGTAAAGTATGTCTCGGAACTCGACAATCCTAGGTTCAACAAGACCTCGATTCGCATTCGTGTCCGCGCGGTGGGTTAGTGCGCGCGCTTAGTCGTGTGCGATGTCGTTGAGATTGGCGAGGGATTCGAGCTTGGAGTCCATATGTGCCGGGAACCACGTGATAGTGTGTGGATGGAGTACTCTACCGACGAGGATTCTATAAGCTTCTACGGCGATGGATCCAGAGGCGTATGCCCTGACCCCCGCCCTCGAATCAGTGAAGATTTGAGTTCTGTCTTCGTCTAGGAGTGCCAAAGTGATCCCTGCCTGCTCCGCCTTAGCCGGGGTGGAGCCTCTGGTGGTGGTTGCGCAAGTGATCTGGACTTCGTGATTAACTACCATTGCGACGGAGCTAGATGTGCGCCCGTACTGAGCTGCATCCACGAAGCTGACCGTTTGAAGGGAGCAGATCTGCCGGAGCAGTGCCACAGCCCGTGTTCCGCGTCTACCCGCATTGTGTTGCGGGTGTACGTTTTTAGGAAAAGGATCAAACATGTCGTTGTCCCTTAAGTGATCCGACATAGCACATTTACGTTCCTCCTCTATGATGGGGTCCATTATGGGGTGCTTGAACTGACACCAGGAGTTGACATCTTCAACGGGAAATGGGCGACCAAGAAGGCTGGCTTAAAAGCTGTGCCGACGTTACAGATCACAGTGAATTTGCGAGCTTCTTGCGCGTGCGGCAAGATCTCCTATCAGCAACCGCGGCGTCACTGTAGTATGAAACAAGCGTCGGTGTATGTACGTGCCGCGCAGAGCCCGAATCACTGGCGCCGCCGGTGTTCATCAGCTACCAGTGGGACGCCCAGGAGGTGGTGCTCAACATCCGGCAGCACCTGGAGTTCTCGGGTTTTCCCTGCTGGATGGACGTGGGACAAGTGGGCGGGGGCGACTCGCTCTACGGCAAGATCTACGAGGGCATCAGCAGGGCCAAGGTATTGTTATACGCGTGACTGTATGCGCGCACTTAGGGCAACATGTGCAAACATTTTGCGCAGGAGAGTGCTGGTTTGGGCCTGGTGATAACGCATTGCACATGATCAGTTGCGTAGACAGAGACGAAGACAAGGAAAGCGGACACACACAGGGCATCAGTCGACACACACAGGGCTGTAGCACCCTGTGTGGGGCAACGCTACCGAACTTTCCGAATTTTTTACTTTACGCACTGAAACTTCGCCACTGAAAGAACGTATATTGATGCTATCAATACTACAGCTGCCGAGCCACAAGGATGGCGCAACTCAACGCGCGTGTATTTCTTTGAACGTTTTCTTTTTGCAGACTAACATGTATGCATAACGAGTACGTGTGCACACGTGATGTAGTGTCATTGGGAATGCGGGTGCACCTATCATGCGCAGGTGGTTCTGTGCTGCCTGACGCCCCGGTACACCTCTTCTTCGACGTGCGCGAGAGAGCTGAGCCTGGCCGACGTGCTGCGCAAGCCCATCGTGCCCGTCATGGTGGAGCCCACGCCTTGGCCTCCGCCGGGGCCCATGGCCGTCGTGCTCAGCGCGCTCGTTTACGTCGACCTGTGCGGTCAGTTGGCACGTCGCGAACGCTGCTTTGTACGGGAAGTGTGCGTGCAAACCAAACTTGTTGCACTGTACGCGTTCATCGGTCTCGGTTGGCCTACTTATTCCGAACACTGCATGGGCGACGGCATCAGCCAGCACAGCCACGATGGAACGTCAATATGCGTCGCAGTCTCCGTAAGAACAGAGAAAAAGTGGAATGCGAGTATAACAAGACCAGTTGTCGAAAGACAGGACAAGACACTTGGGGAGGTTCTTGAATGTAGCTGGGTAGTGGGATGAAAACTTGCGAACGGTAGTGATTCGTCTCCAGCACCACGGGAAGGTCAGATATCGTTGATAGGGCTGTCTTCCAGCATTGAACGAAACACTGGATACGCAAATTTTTAAATAACTCCTAACGCAGCATATCGCGAGCCTGCAGCCGTTGCTACCAGCTAGAGCGAAGCAAAGCAATCTCATGCGATTCTCGTGTGATCGTTTTGAGACTGAACGCCACATAATTCGATCTCTTCTCTCCCACCAACCTTGCGCACATTTCAATTAAACAGAGACTGCAAATAGTAGGATTTCACCTTTATGAGCTTGGACTTAAGTCGAGGCATCTTTGCCGAGGGGAACCAGGACGCGTTGACAAGCGACCCTGCCTACCCACACGGCCCAACGGTTAGATGTAGCCACTACACTCTTAATCTGGTTCCATATAAGTTCCAGTTAAAAAGGGTGATCCATATATTTTATGTGGATCCAAACGAAAGAATAACTGGAACGAAGCAGATAGGTGGATCTTATCTGGAACCGTCAGCTTGTTTTCTTTATGTTCGTGGTTTTTATCTGGAACCGAAGAAATGGGGTCATGCGATGTCGGCGGTTCCGGTTACTGTTCCACTTATGTCCCAGTAAACGGTTGGGGAGAGTGCGTTTGTATATTTTTTGCTCGTGTCTTGTTCCACATAACTCGTGCACGGCAGTGAAGTATGCTCTCTTTCATGCATCAACTGGAACAATGAATCGCATATATATTAGGTGCTTCTTGACCCAAGATGCACGTGCGCGTTTAATATACACGCGCACACCGCACATAAAATTTAATGAACTTCGCCGACATCTATGAAACTGCCTTGCAGCAGTTAACTTTCATAATACGGCTAAGCTGTAGTTTTAGGGATGTCTTTTGACAGAAAACGAAATCCCACTTTTTTGTCAACGCCGTACAAAGCATTAAAAATGTCGAGAGGAGGATATCTTAGGCAAAAGAAGAAATTGCAGGGACCCATTTCCAGGTGTTCTGCGGCACCCAAACCGCTTTCGTGAACATCGTATTTTTCTAATTTGAGGCGTCAAGTATACAAAATCACCAGTGACTTCAATTTGAGAAGGACTAAACGTCTACCCTTTCCCCGTCTGCTGTTCGGGCAAAGCCATAGCTGCTATAGCGCTGAAGAATTCGTGGTGCTTTTGTGAACATCTTCATTACGAAATACTTATTGAGGCCATTACATTTTATGCATTTGGTTTACAAATTTTCGCAGAAACGGCAGTTTTTGTTCAACACTCAGTCATCATCTCGCTGTGGTGTAGTACGCGCTCAATGGTACTTAGTCCACGTTACTTATGTTGTGATGGGGTACATACATAATGGTAACCGACTGCGTCACATTTTACACCGCACACATCCTGCTACGCATGCAGTTATATGCTAAGAAGTTCGTTTTTGTATTTTGTCTCGTCCCGGCTATTAATTTTCACAAGCAAAAACGAAAGCCTCTTTGCAGGAGGAGAACGACACAGAACCCGGAGAACTAAATCTACCCCGCGGCATCTGCCTTACATTGTATATATTTATACTGAAATGTCATTCTTATTTCAAATTATGCATTGCAGTATCGCGAAAATTCGCAGTGTTACCCTAATGTTGTTACTTGCCATAGTAATTCAAGTTCACCGAATGACCTGCCTTCTCCTCCTGGTCCCCCCGTTGCTCTTTTCCTGCACTCGCTTATTAGCGAGTAATCACACTGGATTCACTATACGGAAGTAGTTTTCTATAACGTGGATATCAAAGAGCGTCGCAGTATATATTATTATTATTGGAAAGACTTGTTGTCAAGAGAACGCAGTCAATAAAGAAGCGTCGTTTTGTTTTCACTGCAAAGAACGAAATAAAGCTGTCATCGAAGTTTATGCACACATACCGCACGCGCTCACTGCCCGCGGCGAGAAACAACTTTAGCCCAACTAACGTGTTAAATTGGCTAATTTCTGAGCTCTTTGTTCCAGCCTCAGAGCCGCGTAGACGTCCGCTTAGAGGCCTACTCCCATTTCCCGAAGCAAATATAAGCGATCAAGGGTGCCGAGCTTGTGATCTCTTCCACGGACTGGTCACTGGCCACGGCGTGCATCGCCCAAGGCACGGAGGAAGAAAAAGTTGGCCGAAACCATTACGAAACGACCGCCACTTCAGTGCGGCATGCCGAGCGCATGCGTTGACAGCCGCAAGGCAGCGCCGCTTGCGTTGATGCATGGTATAGTGGGACGGCAACGGGTAAAACGACGATGAGGGAAAAACGGGACTGCGTGAACACTTTTAACGACAGCAGCGCCCCTACGTCTCAACGTTTTCGCAAGCTAGTTTTTGTTCGTCCGCATGCAGCGCCACCAGTGGCCTTCTATAGCGGTTTTCTCGATTGATCGCGTTATGCGCCTGATGTACTAAATAAACTGTCGGTCAGACTGGCGGGAACGGTTACCAGTTTGGTTGTGGCGTGAAACTGCGGATTTCTTCATGTCCTCGGGCTGTATTTACTGTTCGACGAAGTGAAGTTTTGCCGGGAGGCGCAAAAAAGGTCAGTGCTGCTTATTTATGTTCTGGTAACGGTTGTTGTTCATTGACTTGTTCATCACTGCGTCCGATAAACGTGCCGCTCCGCTGCCTGTTCGATGCGAGAAACGTTTGCGGCCGTTATTCACTTAAGCTTGCGTGTTTGTGGGTCGGAGTCGGCTTGACATTTCTGACTGCATACGTTAACCAGTGCTATTTAGAAAGTTGCTGGTGCGCGCATTTCTCGAGTCTCCATGTCCCCTTATGGTGTGGTGTTGCTTAGTTTTATATTGACGGTTGCTGTACCTGTCAGCGGTACTGAATCTTCTCGGGTTAGTCGCACGCTATTGTCTCGCGCGCACACACTGCACGGCTTGTTTGTCGGAGCGTCTGTCTTTAGCCTTATCGGTATTTTCAAACTTCCGTGTTAATTGCGTTGTGTTGGTCTTCTGAGAGCCATAAATTTACTGTGCTAATCACGCCATTCCGCCTAATGTTGATGTGCGTTCAAGACGTTGGCGGCAGCACTGCTTACGTTTATCTGTGCTGTGTGTGTAGTTGTTCCCCGTTTCTTCCAATGCCTTCGATGAATTCAGATGGTCTATTTACACTAGTCAACTTTAGTTGGCTCCATGACGTGTAGTGAAATGCAAGGGAAAGTGGTTGTCTGAGCAGCAGCGTAGTAACGAAACGTTCCTTTTGTGGAGGGGAAGTCAGGTGGAAACACGCAGAAAGTGTGGAGCCGTTTCTATGCTGTCAATGTCAGTGGTAACCTGAGACCTCAGAATAATTACCCACAAAGCTCACGTGTGGACTATTAGAAGTTTTAACGTCACAAAGTAAGTTTAAAAATAATTCATTCCTGCCATTTTATGCTATCAATGTCAGTGGCAGCTAGAGAGTTGGAATAATTTTCGAAACGCTCAGGTGCAAAGTTGTTGAATCATGATGTGCACCAAACATTAATCCATTTTTGTTCTCCTTTGAACGTAGAAATTATACTGCAAAAGCAGATTGCTACATTCTGTATTCATACTCTATGACCTATTCAGAAAGAGTCTGTGGCTGACTGTGGAGACATTTGGCCCTCCACTGATAGGTTGTGACAAATGTTTTTGTTTCTCTGCAAAAAAAAAATGAAAACAAATTATTTCCATTCTTTACATGCTCCTGCGAAGTCATGGCTGTGGCATTTACTGGCTGAAGACATTTTCGGCATGCTGAAGGGTCGTCGGGGAGAGTGCGGCGGATTATGAATGCCCTGTGGAGCTCACAAGCCACAAAAGAGTACCTTTTGAGTCGTGCATATTGCCGCGAACCATACATTGGGTTTGTTTATTTGTGTTTTGCTTTTACCGCCCGGCTGCGCCGGTCTGCGTTATCTCTGCGCCAAGGGAAGCGCGTGTTCCATTCTTTCTTTCTGTGCCGCATGTGTTATCTGTTGTGATAGGGAGAGCATTCCGATCTAACGTGAACAGCCCAGAATAGTCTTCTTGGATC
This sequence comes from Haemaphysalis longicornis, assembly GCF_048455015.1. Classification (NCBI taxonomy): domain Eukaryota; kingdom Metazoa; phylum Arthropoda; class Arachnida; order Ixodida; family Ixodidae; genus Haemaphysalis; species Haemaphysalis longicornis. The sequence continues at coordinate 116,017,512 of NW_027526225.1, forward strand.
TACTATGTTCTCGATGCGAATCGACGTTTCGAGAACCACGCGCGCCGAAAGATAAAAAGCCTGCAGTGCGGACGCCGGGGCATTCGATTCTGCGACGCTCGCTGACGCAAGTCACTTTGTTGACCGCTGCTTCGCCGCCTCTGTATTCTTTTGAGTTGTTAGGGGAGCACAAGTTCGCTCCAATAAACTTGTTTCTCCTGCAAGACAACTGCGTCGTCCTTGGCTTCGTGACATCTGGTGGAGGTGCTGGGTACGCACCCTTCATGCCCACTACAACCTCGAGAAGCCGCCAAGCCAGTCCAACAAGAGCCAGCCCCCGCCTGCAAGATTTACCACCCGAGTTCGGTTTGATGCCAGAAGGACCCAAGAGAAGGAACGCTGCAACCAACACCATGGTACAAGAAACAACGTCGCCAATCATGCTGCAGCAGCCCCGGGAACCGCCATCGTTCCGGGGAGCCCCCGCTGAAGACCCAGAGGAATGGTTGGAGAAGCTGGAGCGCGTGCGGATCTTCAACAGGTGGGACGATGAAGAAACCTTCCGGCATGTTTTCTTTTACTTGGAGGATGCAGCTCGAACTTGGTTTGAAAACCACGAGAGCGCCTTGACCGACTGGACGCAATTCAAAAGCGAGTTCCTTAAGACCTTCACGACCGTGGTGAGAAAAGAACGAGCTGCGATTTTACTGGAAACTCGAACGCAACACCCGAACGAAGGAGTCGTAATCTTCGTCGAGGAAATGAAGCGACTTTTTCGCCGTGCGGACCCAGGAATGACGGAGGAAAAGAAACTACGGTTTCTGATGCGAGGTGTGAAGCAAGAGCTCTTCGCGTGCCTTGTTCGCAACCCCCCCAAGACCGTGTCCGAATTCGCGTCTGAGGCCGCCGCGATGGAGAAGACGCTCGAAATCCGAACGAGGCAATACGACCGCCCAATCAATGCGCTGGTTTCGGAGACGATTGGTGCCAGCGCTATTAACTCCGACTCACTACGCGACACTATCCGCGCAGTGGTAAGGGAGGAGCTGCGGAAACTTTTCCCGATGACGACACCAGAACCTCAAGTCACTTCACTGACCGACGTGATCCGGGAAGAAGTACAGCAGGCTTTGGGAACTTCTGTGCCGTCCGAAGCACCCCGCGAGCCCGAGGCTATGACCTACTCTGCGGCTGTTCGTCGACCCCGCCCTGCCCCAACACGCCGTCAAGAGGCCCCGCCGTACCGCCGCCCACTGTCACCCGCCCGACCCCCGGTAGCCCGAAACCAGACGCCGAGGAAGACGGACGTATGGCGAACTCCCGATAATCGTCCTCTGTGCTACCACTGCGGAGAGGCCGACCACATCTACCGTCGCTGCCCATACAAGAGACTCGGACTGCGTGGTTTCTCCGTCGATGCACCTCGCCCTCTCCCTGGCCAACGACCACGTGAGATCGACGAGTATCTATCTGAAACCAGCCGTGGCCCATCCCGTTTCAACCGCTCGCCATCGCCCTACCCGTACCAATCGCCGAACCGCCGTAGCAATGCTGACTTCTCACGTGGAAGGTCCCCCAGCCCACGCGGGGGAAACTAAAAGCAGCAACTTCGGGAGGTAAAGTTGCACAACGGCGGAAAAATGAAAACCCTCCAACGACGCAGCGACTCGCTGAAGACCATCATTCACGACATGCCCTCATCCCTACGACCCCACCCAGCCCTAACGAGTCTCCTGAACACGACGACAGCTACACGGCGCGACGCGTACCCGACCTGACCGAGACGTCCGTTGAGAAGACGACGACAACGACGATGCACACTGCCCGACCGTCAACACGTACAAGCAGAGATACGACGCCCCGACGAACCCGAAACTCGAGGAAGACTGCTTCTGACGTCAAGGTGTCCATCGACGGCTTTGACGTAGTCGCCCTCGTAGACACGGGAGCTGACTATTCGGTAATGAGCGGACCATTTGCGTCTAAACTGAAGAAAGTTATGACCAGATGGGATGGTCCGCACATACGCACAGCAGGAGGCCACCTCGTGACGCCAAGCGGAACGTGCACATCGCGCGTCACCATAGACGGCACAACGTACCCTGCGGCGTTCGTCATTCTGCCTAACTGCTCCCGCGACGTAATTCTTGGGATGGACTTTTTGATGGACAACGGGGCAATAATCGATCTGCAGACCAAGTCAATAACTTTTTCCCCCAATCACTCCATGACGCCGGAACCGAACCCCGAACGACGTGCTGCTGTAAGGATTTGCGATGATCATGTCACCCTGCCACCCCGCGCAAGCTTGATGATCGCAGTCTACTGTGAAGATGCTGCTCCTGACGTCGACGCTATCGTAGACACTGATCAAAGGGTGCTTCTCGACCGTGGTGTGTCGGTCGCAAGAGGCATTGCGCGCTTCAAGGAACACCAATCCCACATTCTGGTTACTAATTTCACCGAGGAGTACCAGCATTTAAACAAGGGCGCGGCAATTGCATTCCTCGAAGAAGCGCAAGAAGCAAGTGACGTGATCGCGGTCGCCGACTTTGAACGCACACCCGTAGAAACCTTCAAGCTCCCGCAGCCCCTGCACGTGAATCCGGCGCTACCGCAAGAACAACGAAACAAATTATTGGCTTTGCTGCGTCGCTATAGCGAATGTTTTTCGTCGAGCGCAAAACTACGTCAGACCCCTCTAGCGAAGCACCGAATAATAACCGAAGATGGAGCCCGACCTACCCGACAGTCACCGTACCGCGTCTCTTCACACGAACGGGAAGCCATCCGGACTCAAGTCGACGACATGCTCAGCGACGACATTATACAGCCATCGAAAAGCCCCTGGGCTGCGCCCGTCGTACTCGTAAAGAAAAAAGACGGCACATTAAGGTTTTGTGTTGACTACCGGCGACTGAACAAAATCACGAAAAAGGACGTGTACCCCCTCCCCCGAATCGACGACGCCCTCGACCACCTCTGCCACGCGAAGTAATTCTCATCGATGGACCTGAAGACCGGCTACTGGCAAATTGAAGTGGACGAGAGAGACCGAGAGAAGACTGCATTTATAACCCCAGACGGCCTATACGAGTTCAAGGTGATGCCGTTTGGGCTGTGCACAGCACCAGCGACGTTTCAAAGAGTCATGGACACTGTGCTAGCTGGCCTTAAGTGGCACACCTGCCTCGTATACCTCGACGACGTAGTGGTATTCGCCCGGACTTTCGACGAACACCTTGCAAGGTTGGAGTCTGTACTCGAGGCAATTCGTACGTCGGGGTTGACGCTGAAGCCTGAAAAGTGCCGTTTCGCATACGAGGAACTCAAGTTCTTGGGCCACGTCGTCAACGCCGCGGGAGTCCTACCTGACCCGGCAAAAACTTCAGCTATCGCGAACTTCCCTAGGCCGAAAGACAAGAAGGGCGTGCGAAGATTTCTCGGGCTGTGCGCATACTACCGGCGCTTCGTCGCAAACTTCGCACGCATTGCAGAGCCACTCACGCGCTTGACGAAAGACAGCACCCCTTTCAGCTGGGAAAACGACCAAGAAAAAGCATTCTGCGAGCTGCAAAAACACCTGCAAAGCCCGCCCGTGCTCGCTCATTTCGACGAAAATGCCGAAACGGAAATGCACACGGACGCCAGTGATATAGGCTTGGGTGCCGTCCTTGTCCAAAAGCAAAGCGGCTGCGAAAGGGTAATCGCCTATGCCAGCCGTGGTCTGTCGAAGGAGGAGAAAAACTATTCTGCCTCTGAGAAAGAGTGCCTGGCTATTATATGGGCGATTTCAAAATTTCGCCCATACGTGTATGGAAGGCCATTCAAGGTTGTAACAGACCACCATGCGCTGTGTTGGCTCGCCAATTTGAAGGACCCCTCTGGCCGTCTTGGGCGGTGGAGCTTGCGCCTGCAGGAGTTCGACGTTACAGTCGTTTATAAATCCGGCAGGAAACACTCCGACGCCGACTGCCTGTCCCGCGCCCCCGTCGACCCACCACCACAAGACTCTGATGAAGACAGCGCGTTCTTCGGGATCGTGACGGAGAGCGACCTAGCCGCCCAGCAGCGTGCCGACCCCGACTTACGCGTCATAATCGAGTACCTCGAGGGATGCAACGTTGCCGTTCCTAGAACCTTCAAACGCAGCTTACCAGCATTCAGCCTGAGAAACTCCGTCCTCGTGAAGAAGAATTTCAGCCCCGGAACAAGAGCGAATTACCTTCTCGTCATCCCCGCGGACCTTCGTGACGAAATTTTGGAAGCGTGCCACGACGACCCGTCTTCCGGACATCTCGGCACAGCCCGCACTATTGGAAAAATCAAGGCGAGGTACTACTGGCCCGGCCTTACCTCTGACGTCACCCACTACGTCCGGAGCTGCCGTGACTGCCAGCGACGAAAAACGCCGCCGACAAGACCCGCCGGACTTCTACAACCGATCGCCGTCCCATCGAGACCATTTCAACAGATTGGAATGGACCTTTTAGGCCCGTTCCCTACGTCACGATCACAGAACAGGTGGATTGTCGTAGCGACAGACTACATGACGCGCTACGCCGAGACCGCCGCTCTTCCGAGGGGGACTGCACAAGAAGTGGCAAAGTTCTTTATAAGCCAAGTGGTGCTGCGACATGGAGCCCCGGAAGTCCTAATCACAGACCGCGGAACGGCATTTACTGCGGAGCTGATGCAAGGAGTATTACGCTACAGCAACACGGATCACCGAAGAACGACGGCGTACCACCCCCAAACGAACGGACTAACAGAACGTCTGAACAAGACAATAGCAGATATGCTGTCAATGTACGTTGACGTTGAACACAAGACTTGGGACGAAGTGCTCCCGTATGTCACGTTTGCGTACAACACGGCTATCCAGGAGACGACGCAGCTGACGCCGTTCGAGCTTGTCTACGGTAGAAGGCCGACTACGATGCTCGACGCCATGCTTCCGCACGTAGAAGACGACGACCTCAACGCCGACGTCCACGGATATCTTCAACGTGCGGAAGAGGCCCGCCAGCTCGCTCGAGTTCGTATAACGGACCAGCAGCTGTTGGATGCGGGCCGCTACAACCTCCGACGCCGAGACGCCGAGTACCAACCAGGGGATCGTGTGTGGGTTTGGACTCCCATCCGACGACGCGGACTCAGTGAGAAGCTCCTGCGACGCTATTTCGGACCCTACCAGATTCTACGACGTGTTGGCCAACTTACCTACGAAGTGATTCCTGATGGTGACTCCGGCACATCACGACAACGCAGGCGGCCTGAAGTCGTCCACGTGGTTCGCCTAAAACCTTTTTACGGACGATGACGAACTTTTATTTTCATTTGTTCGGACTGTCGCTTATGTTAGCATCGGGTCGATGCACTCTTAGAGGGGGGGCAATGCCGCGAACCATACATTGGGTTTGTTTATTTGTGTTTTGCTTTTACCGCCCGGCTGCGCCGGTCTGCGTTATCTCTGCGCCAAGGGAAGCGCGTGTTCCATTCTTTCTTTCTGTGCCGCATGTGTTATCTGTTGTGATAGGGAGAGCATTCCGATCTAACGTGAACAGCCCAGAATAATCTTCTTGGATCTACTATGTTCTCGATGCGAATCGACGTTTCGAGAACCACGCGCGCCGAAAGATAAAAAGCCTGCAGTGCGGACGCCGGGGCATTCGATTCTGCGACGCTCGCTGACGCGTCACTTTGTTGACCGCTGCTTCGCCGCCTCTGTATTCTTTTGAGTTGTTAGGGGAGCACAAGTTCGCTCCAATAAACTTGTTTCTCCTGCAAGACAACTGCGTCGTCCTTGGCTTCGTGACAATATTGTGCAGATATTCACCAGTTCGCATAGACCAAGAACAGGTGAGCTTAAAGTATGTTCAAATATTTTTAAATCTCAAATTGTTTAGCAAGAAAAGATTACCAGGGCTTCCGCTGTAAAAAAGACATTCGACTTTCGTGGAACGAATCAGACATCGTTCAATATTTTCTCGTGCTCCCTGGGTAAAGCAAGGCATAAATTTATTCTCTGATATTTTTGTACTGTTTATTTTCTAGGCAATAGGGCGAAGATAGACCTAAAACAGCTATATGGCCATTTTAATTGTATTTGGACCCCTTCTTGGAAGTGTATCATCAGAAGGCAACACATTAAAGCTCTTACACGGGATGAAATGTAGTAAGTACGGGATGAAATGTAGTAAGTACGCACGGCAGGGCGTACTTACTACAAGTAAGTACGCTCTGCCATTTTTGGGTCTTTCATGGCGCGTTTTTAGGTAGTTTCTTTGTAACTAATGGTTTGAAACTTGAACTTCTTTTCAGTGACAGCTTGGCCTGTGGCTCAAGGTGACAGTAGGAGCTTTTCGGAACACGTTAGCGAAACTTTCCTGGAAGTGCACTTTGAGACGTCCCTGGCAGAAACACCCGGGTCTTAATTTTGGTTGGGTAAGCTGGCATTTTGTTTTTGCGGGACTCAATTTCTGGGGCTGTTCATCCTAATAAAATCTCACTGTTGACAAGTTATCGTGAACGCCAATATTGGCCATTGTGTTCACATTCCGCCTATTACGGATGCTCCAACAGTGGCCAAAAAAAAAACACTATTTTGTATTTTTTTTGTAAATATTTAGCTTTTACACCGTGAGAGTTGTTGCTGTGATTTGCCAGCACCACGGACACGCCCAACGTGGTTGCTGCTACAACAAATACGTTGGCAACTGACGATTTAAATTTCCCTCTTTTAATACGCCCGTAGCACCAATAATACTCCTAAATACAGCCGTAGCACGAGTAATGCTTGCATTGGATTTTAACAGGTGGTTAAATAAAGGGTAATTTTTTTAAGGGAATTGTTTAGAGCACAGAAAGTGTCGTCTGCAAGAAAATGTGCTATAGTTGTGATTTATAAGAAAATTGTGCAACAGCCTAGTTCAGCATTAGTCAGCTCAACTTCTGCCTCATACCACTACGAACGATGGAGGTAATACATATCGAGAGGGAAATATTTTAGGTGGAACTAATTCCCCCAAAAATGTCTGCCACAGTGCGATATTTATGATTTCCTATGACTGGCCATTTATTTCTTTGCGGTAGAAACATCGCTTAGTTGTAAGTTATGTTAAGCCAGCCTCACTACAGCATTCTAGGGAGCACATTATACAGTACAGAGAACATTTTTTGCAGAGAGAAGGTGTGTAAAATATAATGCCGAAAGGTGATTATAGTAATTATTATTTGAATAATAAACGAAACCTCTCAAGGATAAAAAAATATATTCAGGATACCGAGGCAGCAAGGTGGGATACTTTCCAGAATCAGGGCAATTTCATTGATTGTCTGTGGTGATATTGTTTAGCGCACTTTCACCTTTAGCAGCACTCCCAGAAAAAACGCAAGAAATCACTGATTTTAAATCAATTACTGTGTTATGAAAGGGCCTAAGCAACTCACTCATTTAAAGCAACCATGTAACAAAATATTCTTGTTTCCGTGAAGGTACATGAGGTGAGCAGTAAGTCTTCTCGAGGCCCGGTTATTCTGAGAGAAGGGACTGGCGCCATCAATATTTCCCGCAAGAAACACATCACGGATTCGCCGCCTGCATTGTCACTTCAGGATGTGGTCATCCTCTTCGCCGCATATGTCATCTTTTTCATCGTGTCATCATGTTCTTATGGTTGTGTGCCTTTGAAGAGTTCTTGGGACTTTTGCAGGGAGTTCTTGGAAAGCATGAGAAATTTGACAGTGGCCTGGTGTCATTTAAGTTGGAGTCTTTGTTGAAATACTTGAAGTGTTCAGCTCTACTTGGGATTTTAAATTATTGGTAGAGGTTAAAGTATCTCTTGAAAGGCATGAAGGAGGTCAGATGAAAGGCATGAAGGGGGCGAAATCAGATGAAGAGGTTTAAGTTACTGGCACATGCAAGTTTCATGTCAACTGAACACTGAAGTCGTGCCTTATTTTTCATCATTGGCACAATGCGCAGGCTGTCTTTGAATCTATAGTGGGTGTTAATGTAGTTCATGGCACCGCATTGTAACGTCCTATTATTCAAGTGTAGCTCATGAGATTTTTTTCGTGGCAGTGCTGCTGCTGATGCAACAGTGACAGTGCTTATTTACGCAAATGGATTGCGCCTTCATTGATAAATTTTAGTACTGTAAGTGAGCTGACACCCATGCCGTAGAAGAATTTAAAATGTGCTTATTTGGCTTGAACAAGTCTTCTCCTTTGAACAAAGTTGCATTTCTTGCTTGGCAGAAGCAGGGATTTGGTCACAATTACACTGACAGCAAGACGGGAGGGTTTTTATAGCACGCAACTGTGAATTCTACCTAAGGTAAAACCTTGAGGCTGGAAAAAATGTTTTCAAGTCTGCTTTGTAAAACTGGTCCCCTGTATGATTCAACGCTGGCTTGTTTGCTTCTTAAGGATGTCTGACCTGTTCCCGCTTGAATTGATGACGTATATAATTAGTTAGTAAATTTTATTATGTGTAACATGCTTCCAGCTACCTGGTTTGCAAAATTATATAAAATTCACGCTAGCTTTTGTGAGATTTCCTGGGATGAATTATTTTAAACAACTACAAATTGTTTGGTCAAGTAACGTGCCTTAAGTCAAAGGCCTTTTCAGGACGCTCATAAAGTCTATTTTGCCTACAAATACCTTGATGTTACACTTACTTCTGGTGTCAGGAAACTACTATCTTTAATAATCATGTTTTAATTGTGGCATACTGCCGCATGTGACCTCTCGTGTCAAAATGTTTTATCGTTCATCTTGGCTCGAGGGTTGTTTTCCTAAACTCTTGCACTTCACTGTTGTAGGTTTCTGATAATACAACCGTGTATGACTTGTTTTTAAGCCTTTCCCTACAATTTAATTGCAAACTGCATTTTCCCAAACAGTTATGCGTAAACACAGTATGGCAAGCGCAGTGAGTAATTCCGCCTTTGAATTACCTTGGTTTATCTGATAAGACAGCATATTTGATGCTCACTGTTGTATAATGTCTGTGTCAGTGCCGCGGTAGACGCACACGTCTATTTATTTATGAAGCAGTCGACCCTAATACCGTCTTTATTAACCATGTTTTTTGAGTAAAAGTGAATATGTGAAAATGCCACTTGGAGCCTAGTATTATCGTTATGGTATTTATTCCTTGTACGTTGGTCATTTTCTGTGCAATTTAAAATATACAGCTATTCAAATCTGAAATGTATGAATACTAACACCCAATAAAGTTGTATAGTATGTTGAAAAGCAGTGTATGAGTCATAATAGTTTCTTTCGTGCGTATTTTAATGCAAGTATATTGTTTATTTTATATGCAGCTGAAACCCAGCACAGGATTCTGCGGGGGAAGCCAAAGAGGGTGTGCCGCTCTAGGTGCCTCAGACCAACTTTTATATAGAATTGTGCTCCGATAGGCAACTGTTGGGAACTGTCAGGGACCACACTGCTGCGGTGGTTTCTGCTTTCCAATTGTTGGTATCACTGCGGGTCATATATCAAGGCTGTGTTAAAATGGTGCTTGCGGTTTCCTGCTGATACCAATGCATCCGCCAGCCTGGCATTTGACCTCGGTGTATACCGACAGGAAAGCAGAAATATTGGAAAAGTGGAGTCCCATAGACAGCTTCCCAATGCCTACAGGAACACCGTTTTATATAAACAGCTGGTCTGAAGGTACCTGGAACGGCGCACCGGATAAATTCAATAATCATTTTACATGGATCAATGTTCCAGTAACTTAAACTACCCTTTTATTTGGAACAGTGATCCGCATACTTTTATTTGGAACACCGATCCACATAATTTAGTTGCAAAAATATGTGGTGCACTGTTCCACTTAATTTTCAGGATATGTGGAACACGGTTCCAATTATATAACTGGAACTTTTTTGCAAAAAAGTTCCAGTTACTAAGTGGATCTTACGTGGAACCAGATTAAGAGTGTAGCTGCAGCGGTACGGGCATCATTGGCTTGGCCACATCCGTAACTCGGGTCACGTTTGTATCCAAGTTGAGCTCTCGGACCGCATTGCTTTTCCATTCGATACAAAATAGCACGAAAGAATGTGATAGCATTGTCGGGCCCGTTCACATAAGCGATGAGGAACACTCTGCATCCGGTGCAGCGGGCACATCATCACCACCAGCCTATCAACGCCCACTGCAGGGCAAAGGCATCTCGCATTAATCTCCAATTACCCCGGTCCTGTGCTAGCTGCGAAAAGTTTATCAATGAAAACTTCTTGATCTCCTGTGCCCATCCAACTTTCTGCCGCCCCTTGCTACGCTTGCCTTCTCTAGGGATCCACTCTGTTACGCTTAATGACAAGCGGTTATCTTTCCTTCGCATTACATGCCCAGCCAATGTTAATTTCTTCTTCTTAATTTGTACTAATATGTCCTTAACACGCGTTTGTTCCCTGACCCACTCCGCTCTCTTCTTGTGCCTTAATGTTACACCTATCATCTTCCGTTCCCTTTCTTGCTGAGTCGTCCTCAATATAAGTTGAACCCTCTTAGTGAGCCTCCAAGTTTCTGCCCCGTAGGTGAGTACCGGTAAGATGCAGCTGTCATGCACCGGGCACATATATGCACAAATGCTTCCTTGACATTTATATGAAGAGCGAACGCGCGCTGTGGCGTATCACACCCTACAGGGCCGACGTCATCGTGCACGTGCGCGGTGAAAACTTTCCAGCGTCTCACGACTCCGGGGGTTTCAATGATTTTTAAAGACGATAGTCTTTCTTGGGCTACTTAAACCCAGAAATTTTGGTCTGTCTGTATGTCTGTCTGTCCGTCTGTCTGTCTGTGACTCGATTCAGCCACCCGGCCAAAGCAAAACAATGCCTACGCAATAGTCTTATATAGTCACAGCTAAATCTACCCGTCCATGTCCGGTGTAATGTTCATACTTGTCAACATTGTTGAAGAAGAACAAGACATTACGCAAATATGAGACAACACATCAATACAGAAGTGATATTTGCAGTGTTCCTTTATAAAAAAATCAAATATGCTTCACTTTTGCGAAATTAAATACTTCATTAACTGCAGAAAAAGAATTCACTCCGCCGTCACCTGCTGTCGCCCGCGCCACTGTAGCTTCTGGCGCCATTTTAAGAAATCAACCGGCAACAGTTACGCAAGGTTCCACTAGATAGGTTCCACGTTCTGCTTGCAACGCACGTGGAGTAGGGAAACGCGGTTCTATAAACGTTTAAGTAGGGCGCCTCGATTAACGCGCGTCTTCGCCGTACGGCAGCGTTCGCATCGAGACACCTGGATTGGAGCAGTAGAACGCGGGAAATTTAAAATGATTTAAGCAAATCTTTGGCGTCTTTACCTTGGGAGGAGCGCGACGCAAGAGGAACAACATGAGAGGTGAGCGGGAAAGCGAAGGGAGGCATTTAATTCACAAAAGCCGATAAAGACTATCGTCTTTTGACGGCATTTGCAACGAAATGAGCAGATACGCGGCCAATTTTTTTCACTCACGGTCAACGCCACCGACGACGATGGCTTTTCTGCGACACTATAGGCTTTCAGCGCTGCGCGTTAAAACGCACGGGCCCTCGGGTCAACTCGCAGGCATCGGCGGCCACGGGGGCAGCGGTCGGCGCGCCGACTGGGAGATGCGTTTCCAGGAGATCGTGGGCCGCGTGGCTCAGTTCCTCGCCCCGCCCACCAGCGCCGCCGCTGTGCCGGGGGCGTCCAGCCGGCCCCTGTCCAAGCACAAGGCGTCCCTGGCGCCCCTCCTTGCAGCCGCCAACGCACCGGCAGGCGCAGTCGCCAAGGCGGCCTCGCCGTCGCCGCGTCCCAGCTTCAGCCGGGGCACCACCACTGCCCGCAACGACGACGAGAGGGTACGGCTCTACGTCGGCCGGCCTAGTCCGTGTGATGGCGAGTGTTAGCGGTGTTAACACGTCGACACTTCGCGTTAGGACCGGCTGCACAACCTCCTCCCCCCCAAATTGCAAAAACTCCCAAGTGGAAATCGGGGCATAAATGCGTCCGCTATTCTATACCCCGAGCTCCTCTAAGGAGGCTTCACGACCGCACACAAATGCGCTGCTGGGAAGGAATTCTTCACGAGACTAAAGGTAGTCTCATGAGTACAGTGAATTGGGCGAGTTGGTATTGATCCATAATATAACTGCGCGGTAACACGAGGACAGTTACACTGGATGGTAGCAGAGTGAAGTAAGAGTGAGTGTGAAGTAACAGTTGGGGTGAAGAGTGAAGTAACAGAGGACGGTCGCGTCCTGTATTATTTGTGCCTCTTTCTGTGTCCTCGTGTTATCGCGCAGTTATGTTATGGAACAGGTATTCTCAAGTAAAAATATGAAGACTCCAGGGCCTCTTATTAAATGCCTCCGTATGACACCACTCATCCCTAATAAGCGCTGTACCGCTATACACCGACCTCTTTTGGAGCCGATGCAAGAGGCCTTCGCGCTGCAGTACCCCGGCTTTTGATAACTAGTATTATACATGGGCGCATGAATGGGAAGGAATTTTAATGGCGGCAGTGTTTATGTTGCTGGATCAGAAAAGAATCTGTCCGTCTGCCTGGCCGTCCATCCGTCCGTCCGTGCGCCCCTCGATTCAGCCGCGCGGCCAAAAGTTGGTTGCTTTAACCAGAAGTCTGTACAAGCAAAACGGTTACGCACTACTAAATCTGGTGCCATGATTTGTACTTGTCACCATTGTTGAGCAAAACAAAAATACAGTAGGGATATTTCAGGCAAATTACCAATTTTTAAATGGTACAAGCAGTGTTCTTTTAACTTACAATAGATGTGTACTCGATATTTGCGATATTGTTACATGTTTTCGTAACAGATTGTCGTAACGGCATGTTGTCGTAACAATATGCAGAAAAAAACGCGTTGAAAACAATGTTTTTACCGAAAATACAAGAAGACGGTCGTGTTGAATTGACCTGAGCGAACCTACATCGTGTTTATTGTGGGAAGGTCGAGACGGGAGGGTGAGAGCGCGAGATGTGAGCGGGAAAGAGAACAGAAGCATTAACGGGGCAGGGTTGGCAGGAGAGTATCGTCCTTTGATGACGTATGCAGCGAAGTGAGCAGATAAGCCCTTTCTTTTGTAGGCGATCTAAGGAGCATGACATTTAAGTGTTATGAACGTTGCGCCTTTTACTAAATAGCTCCATTGAGGCCCGAATCCGTACGGATTACTATAATACCGGTGCCTCGTTCAAGCCGGCTTCAGTACTTCATAGAAATGCATTCCTGGGAAAGTTTTTTCCTGTACCAATGTAGTCTAATATCACTGCATGAAGACCTCAACGCCTTTAATTACATGCCTCCGTAAGACCCCACGTACACCGGTCAGAAGCCACAACTGTGCGCTTTAAAGTTGGCTTTGCTAACTGGCACAAGTGATTGCCGGGAAGAATATTTTTAGGGGAAACGGACATAAACAGGTGAATGTCGTAAGGCCTTTTATTCACAGCATTTCCTTAGGCGGCTAAAGTGGGACAACTGATACCGTTACATACGGGTTTAGTGTATATAGCGGAAGCTTCAGTGTGTGTAGTGATATTTTGCCATTCTGTTTTCACATATTGCACCGAAGGAGCTGCCCTCGTCCGCTTCTGTCCCGGTGGACGACGACCGGGAGTCCGACGCCAGTAATCCTGGATCCGTGCAGTCCTGGGAGCGCCCCAACCGAATGATCAACAGAGTTGTCCGTTGCTCCATTTGCGCCATAATTTGACACCGACCGATGCTGACATTAAAATTGTTGTGGCTTGCTATACAACGGATTGTTCCCTGACTAACAATATTTACAATAAAACACGGCGTGTGCCGCAGTAAAAATTAGTGACAGTACAGTATATCGCCTTGAGACGTTTCACCGATACTCAATAAATACCAGAACCAGTGTGATAGCACTATATCGCCAATTTGTGTTTACGTTAACTGTTTTTACTTGATAAGAGGAATGAATTGTTGCGAAGAATTTTTGCGCCACCGCAACCTGTGATATAATTGTTCAATAGCGAACAATGCAGGGCACAGGAAAAAAAATCCGTTCATCAGATTCCCGCATCCGTGAAAAGAACAAGGTTATCGCAAACATATACAAACCGGCGCTGTAATATTTAATTCGCATGTTCACCGGTGAACCCTCTGAAGCCAAATTCTCCGAAGCAGAATCTTAGAAGCAAGATATGTGCCCAGTTTTATTGTTTCTTACTGACGAAGTGTATTTAAAAGGCTAACCTTATGGCCCGCAGGCTTCGACAGACCTTTTCCGACCATTCCCGCAGCAAACTACAGCGTTAGAATCAAAAGCTGTGAATTGGCGCAACGGCTGCGCTATAAATCAGGGCACCGGAGCAGTTTTCTTTCATGATGGCGATTGTTCGGGTTTTAAAAGCGGCGTACGGCTGTTGAAGAGGCATTATTTAGGTTCCTTGCAGTTCGAAAACACCTTGAAGCGGAGCGCTCGCCAACGTGAGAATCGATTGAAGGCGGCAAAAAAACCTCTTCAGAAAACGCCCCAGTTTGGTAACAAGGGTGAGTATGTGAATACACTTCAAGCAACAGCAATTGCCATCTCTTGGCACTCTCCCGTTGAGAGGACTCCTCAGTCCAGGGTACCTCGGTGCTTGCTGACGGGATGGCCCTTTCCACCGTATACGCTGGACGACTCAGGCCGAGTTGGTCAGCAGCTTCTCCCATTGCTGTGGTGTAAAGTTACGGGTGGGAAACGGGGTTGGATTCTAGGGACTTGCACACGTTCAATGTTCAAGGTCATTCACATGTCTGCAAGCTGCGCCTTTCATATGGTCTCGCACGCTCGTCATCATTGTTGAAAAATGATTTTGAACCTGGGGTTGTTGGGGTGGTCCCTCATTCCAGGAGACCACGGAAAGAGCTTTCTCAGAGCTCCAAATCGGGAGTTGCTGGGCACCCATATTGGCGTTGGTGTGAGCCTCGATGCCGAGCTTCGCTACAACTTGATTAGCGAGCGCAAAGCTGCTGCATCGCGAGCGCTTAATCGATCAGCTCCCGCTGTTTACGCGCACTCTAGCGCAAGCGAACCACGTGACGTGGAACGGCCGCTTCGCCACCGCTGGGTCCCTCAGTCTCGCCATCGATGCTGCACCGGCAGGGCTATGTGCAGGTGCCCTTAAAAGCAAGCGAAAGGATGAATTCAATCAATCATTGGGGACGCGGTTTCACATCTCAGAAGACAAATTTTTGCGCTTCCCGCGGGCGTAGTACCTGGTTTGTCTTCGTTAAATTGGCGTATATCACACCATTCCACCACCTTCCATGCGTGGTACATTTCTTCTTTTCCGCCGAGCAGTGAGGATAGATATTAACTGTGACTTTCAAAACCACGTCCCAGACAATTTTGCTCTATACATACCGTCTTAGTCTAACTCTGTACCGAGCGCAGCTTTATAGCTGGAAGCGGAACTCACACGGGTTTTAAAGACGATACCTTCTCTTGGGCTACTTAAACCCAGAAATTTTGGTCTGTCTATCTATCTGTTACTAGATTCAGCCAGCCGGTCAAAGCGAAGCGAAATCCGCTCAATAGTCTTATATACTCACAGCCAAATCTAGACATCTCACTCCAGTTTTAATGTTCATACTTGCCAGCGGTGTTGAATAAGAACAAGACATTACGCAAATATAGGACAGAAAATCAATACGTGGGCGATATTTGCAGCATTCCTTTATAAAAAAACTTCATAGATGCTTGATTTACGCGAAATGAACTACTACATCCACTGCAAAAAAAAAAATTCACTCCGTCGCCTGCTGTCGCCCGCGCCACTATAGTGTCTGGCGGCATTTTAAGAAATCAAGCGGCAAGAGTTTCGAAATGTTCCAACCACGTTCTGCTTGGAACGCACGTGGAGTAAGGTAACGTGGTTTATAAACGTTGTAGTAGGGCGCCTCGATTCACGCGCGTCTCCGCCGTACTGCAGGGCTGGCGTCGAGGAACGCGGCCTGTAGCAGTGGAGCGAGGTAAATTTAAATTGTCTTGAGCAAACCTTTGGTGTGTTTACCTTGGGCAGAGCGCGACGTAGAGGAACAGCATTAGTCGTGAGCGGGAAAGCAAAGGGAGGCATTTACTTGGCAAATGTCGACAGGACTACGCTTTTGTCGACATCTGCAACGAAAGGGGCAGATACGCGACCAATTTCTTTCGCTGACGTTTCGCACGGGCGAAACTTTTGTGGTTTATATAAACATAAGACGAAGCATACAAAATACAAAACGAAGAGTGCGCTTTGTTGCCTGAAAAGTCCATGCTCAGGTGGCCGACTCTTCTGGCCTAGTGCGTGCACACGATGGCGCAGGCACGGATGCGCGCAGCGTTTCCTGTTAGGCCGGTTCACTCCAGCAGTGTCACGATAGCCTGCGCCTTGCCGCACAAGTCGCTGGCCTGCCACGATATGAGCTCTTCGGTGTCGCCATCCAGACTGAAGGAAACGCCATCCGCTTGGAACGTCGGCCACGGGAGACCGCTCTTGAGACGCGGCAATGTCCTAGGGGAAATAAAAGTCCAAGGTTGATTCGGGATTAATTGGTATGAAATTGAATTGTTACACAGCGTCAGCCGTTCAAATGTCCCAACCCCGCACCCCTCCGCTTACGTTGTATAGTTTACTACCTGGATGTTCAGAAAATTGTCCCGCAGAGGTGTATGTATGCACGTGTTTGTTTTGTGGCGCAAAGGCAACGAAGAACAAAAAACGCCAACACAATGGTTTTTTTTTTTTCATTTTCAATGGTGTTTTAGTAAAATGGTGTTATGCATGCAACGGGTTTACAGCTGGTTACTGTGCGGGTGTGTATGTGGCTCTCATTTAAAACAGAAGCGGGGAAATTGGGCAAATAGTCATTTCGGTGTTAAAGCGCAAGGAATGAAGGGACGCTTTTCCGCCCTCTGATGGGTCCCTGTGAAAGTACGCTGTATAAAATGTGGTTTAAAAACCCAATTTCTCCCAGGTAAGCCAAAAAATGTGTACTTGTAAGCACAGGTTGAGTCCCGAAAAAAAATGAGGCGTGAAGTGGTATCATGGGATTATAGAGCTCCCGAAAGTGCGTCTTTCTTACTTTAGGAAAGGACCCACACTCTAATAAAATATGTGTGCCTGAAAGGCGATGGCCGCACGTGTCGAATCGTGGCGGTGGTGCTCCGTTTAAAAGGTGCGAGTGTGTAGCATCAGTACGAGCTATCCGTAATCTGCAAACGTATACTCCTGTTCTGTTCTTTTTTGCTGTTCAGAGCTGCCCATTCGGGGTGTTATAGTGTGGAGTTGTCCCTGTCCCTGAAGAAAAAAGTGTATGGCAGCTGCATCTTATCGGTACTAACCTAAGGGGCAGAAATTTCGAGGCTCACTAAAAGGATTCAGCTTAAATTGAGGACGACTCAGCGAGCAATGGAACGGAAGATGATAGATGCAACGTTAAGGGACAAGAAGAGAGCGGAGTGGGTCAGGGAAGATTCGGGTGTTAAGGACATATTAGTAGAAATTAAGAAGAAGAAACGGGTGCGGGCAGGGCATGTAATGCGAAGGCAAGATAACCATTGGCCATTAAGGGTAACAGAGTGGATCCCTAGAGAAGGCAAGCGTGGCAGGGGGCGGCAAAAAGTTAGATCGGCAGATGAGATCTAGAAGTTTGCGGGGATAAATTTGTGGCAGGTAGCACGGGACCGGGATAATTGGAAATCTATGGGAGAGCCTTTTGCTCTGCAGAGGGCGTAGATAGGCTGACGATGATGAGTGTGGAGTTTGTTGTCTGTCTGTGTGTCCCACGGTTGCTGCCAGTGTTGCCGAGCGCCTTTAAAACGAGTGGTTGCCAATCACATGGCAGCTGTGTAACATCGAAGCCGCAGCGGCACTCTGGTCAGCGGGTTCGTTGATATTAATGCAGCTGTGTTCAGGCGCCCAACACACGAATATGGTCCCTTTTAATGGATACGCTAGCATTATCTTTTTATTTGCCCGAGCGTAGCGTGGTTACAAAACTAAGGGAGCCCGTGAATAAAGCGGATGGTTGTGTGTTTATCAGTATTATGTGTTCCACTGTAATTAATATAGCGTGCGCGTCAGCCGCAAATATGGCTGTTTTCATTTAGTGTACTACTTGTGCTGGCAAAGCGGGGACCATGCGCAGTACATGCCACAGTAGTTGGGGACTTGGAGGCATCCGTGTCAAAAGCAGCGTGTGGCTAGTTGTGTTGTAAGTGCAGAAAGTGTGTCCGAATTGGTTCTTTGGGTACATGCGTTGGTCAATCTCGTTGTAATACACGTCGCAGGTGGTACATGCCAAGGTGCAATGATGTCTTTGAAGTCAGTTTGGAAGATTTAGATAAGGTTACCCGAAGTTCCTCCGCCTCCGCTGTCACCCAGAAAAAAAGGCAGAGAAAAAGACTGGAGGCTTCCAAACAGTCTTTCAAAGGATGTGTTCTGGATGATATTATTAAAAGGGTAATTGTTATTTATGTCGCCTTACCGCGCAATACAAAGGTGTCGTACTTTCGTGATACATTGAAATACGAACAACGGAGCGCGTGGTTTTCAGTACATGCCACTCTTCCCGGCAACGGGCCGCGTATGCACTGTGCGAACACGTTACGAGAGTGTGTCCAACGTTGATATGTGTGGGGAGCGCCTTGGCCCGACACCTTCTGGCCTAGGGGGTGTCGCCCGGAGACCCTCGCCATGGGCTCCCTTCCCTCGCCCTCCTCGCCTACCGTGCGGCCCGGTCGCCGGAGAGATGGCGCGAGTGGACGGGTAGGGACGGGCGGTGGTGCTGAAGAGCCGCGCGCGGGGACTGGGACTCGGGAGGCAGAGTGTTTTGGTGTGTGCGTGTGTATGCCCGGACGGGCGACAGCGTGGAGGATGTAAGTAAAGAGTTCTTTCACGCAACCGCAGTGTGCCTCATTCCTTGGCATGCCGTAGAGAGAAGGCCCACATCTGGCGCCCAACGTGGGGCTGATGTCAACCCACCCGTGGACATTTGCTCTCTGCGGCTTCCGGGAAGGGGCCCACTGCGGTTTGGGACGGCATTCCTTTGTTCCGGGAAGGAAGCGCCATTTTGGCAGTGGAAGACCAGGGCTTTGAGCCGTATAGATCCATGTTTGTAAATTAGTTTTGAGGCCAGTTTTTTAGTTTGCTTAGGTTTTGCGATGGCTGTGGATGCCTGAAGTTTTTCTTGCGTTCTTTTTTTCTGTTGTTTGGTTAACGGCCTAAGTGGTTACATTGCGACTGTATGTAGCGTTTGTAGGGATATAGTCGCTTGTGTATTTTGACGTGTTCCTACTGTAGTTTTTTTGTATTTTAATGTGGCTGTAGTTCAGCCCCGTTGGTCGAATGTATTGTCTTGACGTTCGTTTTTTGCTTCCATTATAGATTTGTGTGTGGAGTGTGTTTGTCGCGTTGCGTATGTAGTTAGCGCGGCTTCCTCTGTATTTCGCGTCTACAGTTTGGCGTGGTTGAGCCAGCTTTTTGTTGGGTAGTTCGCTGGAAATGGCTCCTACCACAAGGAGAGAGACGGGAGAGAAGGAGGAGCCGCAGGGCTCGGGGGGAGACTCAGCGGCCGCTGCGCAGGAGGCTGCTGGTCAGTTGCAGCCCGCAGATCTCGCCTCAATGATGAGGCAGATGACCGGGATGTTCGCGGAGATGACCCGAATGCTCGGTTCGGCGCTAGCTGCTCCCACCGCGGGTCCTGTAGTGCCGGTCTCGAAGCTGCGTTTGAATATCGAGGTTCCCTCCTATTCCGCCTATGGAGACGTGAAATCCGTTTGCGAATACCTGCAGCAACTGGATTCGTATCAGACTGCGGTAGGCGCATCGGATGATGACGTGTTGAGGCAGGTCCTGCCCGTGGCACTGGTAGGAAGCGCTGCGCGTTGGAGGCGCTGCCAACCGGCTTTCGAGTCGATGGCAGATTTTAAGGAGCGCTTCCGCGCTGAATTCCTGCCACCCGATTACGAACACCGTATCAGGGACGAGCTTGCCCTTCGCACGCAGCACCCTGAGGAGAGTCTCCTCGAGTACGTGCGGGCAATGCAGGAGCTGTACGAACGGGCCGACCCCGAGGCAGCCGACGCGGTCAAAGTAGCGCGCGTGTGCAGGCAATGCCACCCGCGTTTCAGACCGTACCTGCGAGGCCGGAGTTTTCGCAACTTGGAGGCCCTCGCACAAGAAGCGCGAGTAATTCAGGCGGATTTACTCGCCGAGCTTCACTACAGGTTGCCGCCGAGACCCGAGGAATCGCTCGAACCGGGTTGCGCCTGGTCGGGAGGGGGAGACGATAACTCCTCGGTCGGAAGCAACGCAGGCGACGGAAGAGGGAGGCAGGACGAAACAGCCCGCTTGTGCTGGTTTTGTCGCAAGCCTGGCCACTTTTCCCGTCAATGCCCCGAGAAAATGCGTAGCACGCAGGGAAACTCGGATCGCCGGCGACGGTGAAGAGCGGTGGCTCGTCGTCGCCGGCGGGAAGCGAGAAGAGGGGGCCAGACAGAGGGGGCGCGAGGGAGCCCCCAGGGCACCCCGAAGCTGTCGTCGACGGGCAACTGGCCCCCTCCGCATGTAGAGCACACGGGGACCCATCCTCGGTGGCCCCGTTCATGCGAGTGCAATTAGTCGGTCAAGAACTTTTTGCACTGGTCGACACAGGCTCGACAGTTTCTCTCATCGGGGACGAAATATTCGAAGCCTGCCGGAAAAGAAGAATCCGGGTCAGACCCGCCGAGACACCCTTGAGCTTAGCGGCGGGTTCGGCAAAAGCAGAGGGAGCTGTGAGACTCACGCTCGCTTTTGATGGCAGAAGGCGCAGACAGCGTTTTGTTTGCTTGCCTGGTTTGTCTGTTCCAGTCATACTGGGCAGAGATTTCCTCTCGAGGGAGGGTGTTGTGCTCGACATGGGGAGGAACGGCTACCAGTACGGGCCGCAACCCCCTTTCTTTCCTTTCGCGAACGCGCCGATGCACGCTTTACACCCGCACGGGGCAAATAGACTCTACTGCGCTGCGGAAGGCCAGGGAGAGGCGTCAGGAAAGAGGAGCACTGATGTAGAAGCGATCGTCGCATCTTTTTCAGGATCCGATGATCAGCGCCGAATGTTGGCGGAAAGTTTGCTCCCCTTATCGGAAGGGGGTGGCGGAAGCGCGCGCGCCGAGTGCAGTGGTTGCATGGGCGGCGCGGGCCACCCCGAGAGGGGGAGGAAAGGGCCGGACGGAGGAGTCGAGGCCGGCCGCAAAGGGAAAGCGGAGCGGCGTCTCGCAGCGGCGCTTTCTCGCCCCCCGAGAACAGAGGCAGAAAGGAATCTGTCTTGGGGGGAGGTAGTGAGTAAGGAAGAGCTCATTGAGGCCCAGAAAGCAGACGGTCTGTGCCAGCGGGTGCTGAAAAGGCTAGCGGGAGGCGTAGCTTGCACCGGTAACGCTGAGGGGTTTGACGCGTATCTGCTGGGCGACGATGGCTTATTACTTCGCTACTTTCCCCAACTGGACGACGAAGAGGCGGTTTCATCCCCCTTTCGAGTCGTGGTCCCGAGGAAGTTGCGGAAACGGTTTATGCGGTACTTTCACGACTCAGCGCTGGCAGGACATGGCAGCGGCAGTAAGACTTACGACAAGTTATGCCGTGTCGCGACCTGGCCAGGCATGAGGAGAGACGTAATGAGCTATTCCCGCGCTTGCCCTCTTTGCCAGGTAGCGAAGCCGCGCGCTGGGAAACCTGTGGGTTTCATGAAGCCGGTGGAAAGCAGCTACCCGTGGCAGATTGTAGCGTGTGACGTAATGGGACCCCTCCCAAGATCCGCGCGAGGAAACCAGTTCATTCTGGTTATAACGGACCACTTTTCTAAGTGGGTGGAGTTGTTTCCCCTTAGAAAGCTAGCGTCGGAGCGGATCGTAGAGAAGCTGGTGGAGACATTCACTCGTTTCGGCTTCCCCTCCGACCTGATCACTGACAATGCTTCGTATTTCACAAGCAAAGTCTTTTCAGACTGTTGTCGAGCGCTGCACATTCGGCACAGGAAAACGAGTCCTTATCATGCTCAGAGTAACATCACTGAGAGGGTGAACAGGAACCTGAAGTGCATGCTGGTTGCGACAACCAAGGAGCATAAGGACTGGGACGCGCGTTTGCCTGAGCTGGCTTTCGCGACTAGGACTACCGTAAATAGGTCAACGGGTTTGACACCAGGTTACCTAAACTTCGGTAGAGAGATCGCTTTTCCAATGGAAAATGCACTGCAGTACGCGGCGGCGGGTAACGCCCCTTCTCTGTCGCAGTACGCGGCTAGGCTCCGGGAACGCCTTTTGGCAGCGCAACGCACGGCTCGGGAGAATCTCGACGTGGCGCGCATGGAGCAAGCCGAGCAGTATAACAAAGGCCGTCGTCACCTTGTGTACAACATCGGTGACCTAGTGCTAAGGAGAACACACCCACTCAGCAACGCTGCACGCGGTTTCACCGCAGCGCTCGCACACAAATGGCAAGGGCCATACAGAATTACGGCGCAGACGACTCTGCTCACGTATGAGATGCAGTCGCTTGAAAGCGACGAGCTGGTGGGTCCTGTGCACGTTAGCGATCTCAAGGCCTATCATGTTCGCACTCGCGATGACGAACAGGTGGTAGCGGAACCAGAAGGTGGGAGTCCCGCTTCTAATGACAGAACGGCCGGCGATAGGGTTCGCACCCATCGTTACGACCTGAGGGTGCGGTAGTGTCTACCCCCCACGGGTCCGGGTCTCACGTGGTTCTACCACGGAGCAACCCGCAGCGAAGTCACCGCTTCAAGCTTCATCGCGCCACCTGTGCGGTGGTGCGAGGCATGGTTTTGTGCCTGGCCGTTACGATGCCAGCCTGGGCCTGCCGACAGCGGGCCCTCCCGGTGCGACCCGGGAGCTTTGCGCCACCGGCCTGGTGGTGCGGTGCGAAACGTTCGTGCCTGGGCGTTGCGAGTCCGGCCTGGGCCTGCCGACAGCGGGCCCTCCCGGTGCGACCCGGGAGCTTTGCGCCACCGGCCTGGTGGTGCGGGGCGATACGTTCCTGACTGGGCGTTGCGAGTCCGGCCCGGGCCTGCCGAGCAGAGGGCCTTCCTGGTTCGACCCGGGAGTTGTTACCACGGCCCGGGGGTTCTGCTGCCCTTCGGAGATGCGAGGCGGCTGCGGTGCGCCTCCTGGTCGACAGTGGAGTTGTGTCCATGGATTGGAGGCCTGCTGAGCTCCCCGCGGAGCTGTATCCCTGGCGTGGAGGCGCCGGTGGGCGCAGAGCCTGCAGCTCGTTCGGGGGCTTCGAGCCTCTACGAGCGCCCGTCAACCGGGTTTGCCCCGGGCTCATCGCGGCTTCTCCGGTTCCGGCGCCGAGCAGCGGAGATCGGGACGCCGGGGCGCTGTCGAGGGGAGCCTGGCCGTTCGGTGGAATCCTGCGCCGGGCAGCCGAGAATGCGCTCCCGCGGACGCCTACATGGTGGCGATGGCGACAGAGCGGCATGCTGCCACACTTCGGCGGGTGCCAGCCCACCCACAGCTGCATAGGGCGGCCCCAGGCGCCGACCAGCGGTTCCTCGTGCACTCGAACCCCGAGGGCGATCTTCAATGATGGACCCGTATCCCGTGTTTGAGGGGGGGAGAGATGTGGGGAGCGCCTTGGCCCGACACCTTCTGGCCTAGGGGGTGTCGCCCGGAGACCCTCGCCATGGGCTCCCTTCCCTCGCCCTCCTCGCCTACCGTGCGGCCCGGTCGCCGGAGAGATGGCGCGAGTGGACGGGTAGGGACGGGCGGTGGTGCTGAAGAGCCGCGCGCGGGGACTGGGACTCGGGAGGCAGAGTGTTTTGGTGTGTGCGTGTGTATGCCCGGACGGGCGACAGCGTGGAGGATGTAAGTAAAGAGTTCTTTCACGCAACCGCAGTGTGCCTCATTCCTTGGCATGCCGTAGAGAGAAGGCCCACATCTGGCGCCCAACGTGGGGCTGATGTCAACCCACCCGTGGACATTTGCTCTCTGCGGCTTCCGGGAAGGGGCCCACTGCGGTTTGGGACGGCATTCCTTTGTTCCGGGAAGGAAGCGCCATTTTGGCAGTGGAAGACCAGGGCTTTGAGCCGTATAGATCCATGTTTGTAAATTAGTTTTGAGGCCAGTTTTTTAGTTTGCTTAGGTTTTGCGATGGCTGTGGATGCCTGAAGTTTTTCTTGCGTTCTTTTTTTCTGTTGTTTGGTTAACGGCCTAAGTGGTTACATTGCGACTGTATGTAGCGTTTGTAGGGATATAGTCGCTTGTGTATTTTGACGTGTTCCTACTGTAGTTTTTTTGTATTTTAATGTGGCTGTAGTTCAGCCCCGTTGGTCGAATGTATTGTCTTGACGTTCGTTTTTTGCTTCCATTATAGATTTGTGTGTGGAGTGTGTTTGTCGCGTTGCGTATGTAGTTAGCGCGGCTTCCTCTGTATTTCGCGTCTACAGTTTGGCGTGGTTGAGCCAGCTTTTTGTTGGGTAGTTCGCTGGAAATGGCTCCTACCACAAGGAGAGAGACGGGAGAGAAGGAGGAGCCGCAGGGCTCGGGGGGAGACTCAGCGGCCGCTGCGCAGGAGGCTGCTGGTCAGTTGCAGCCCGCAGATCTCGCCTCAATGATGAGGCAGATGACCGGGATGTTCGCGGAGATGACCCGAATGCTCGGTTCGGCGCTAGCTGCTCCCACCGCGGGTCCTGTAGTGCCGGTCTCGAAGCTGCGTTTGAATATCGAGGTTCCCTCCTATTCCGCCTATGGAGACGTGAAATCCGTTTGCGAATACCTGCAGCAACTGGATTCGTATCAGACTGCGGTAGGCGCATCGGATGATGACGTGTTGAGGCAGGTCCTGCCCGTGGCACTGGTAGGAAGCGCTGCGCGTTGGAGGCGCTGCCAACCGGCTTTCGAGTCGATGGCAGATTTTAAGGAGCGCTTCCGCGCTGAATTCCTGCCACCCGATTACGAACACCGTATCAGGGACGAGCTTGCCCTTCGCACGCAGCACCCTGAGGAGAGTCTCCTCGAGTACGTGCGGGCAATGCAGGAGCTGTACGAACGGGCCGACCCCGAGGCAGCCGACGCGGTCAAAGTAGCGCGCGTGTGCAGGCAATGCCACCCGCGTTTCAGACCGTACCTGCGAGGCCGGAGTTTTCGCAACTTGGAGGCCCTCGCACAAGAAGCGCGAGTAATTCAGGCGGATTTACTCGCCGAGCTTCACTACAGGTTGCCGCCGAGACCCGAGGAATCGCTCGAACCGGGTTGCGCCTGGTCGGGAGGGGGAGACGATAACTCCTCGGTCGGAAGCAACGCAGGCGACGGAAGAGGGAGGCAGGACGAAACAGCCCGCTTGTGCTGGTTTTGTCGCAAGCCTGGCCACTTTTCCCGTCAATGCCCCGAGAAAATGCGTAGCACGCAGGGAAACTCGGATCGCCGGCGACGGTGAAGAGCGGTGGCTCGTCGTCGCCGGCGGGAAGCGAGAAGAGGGGGCCAGACAGAGGGGGCGCGAGGGAGCCCCCAGGGCACCCCGAAGCTGTCGTCGACGGGCAACTGGCCCCCTCCGCATGTAGAGCACACGGGGACCCATCCTCGGTGGCCCCGTTCATGCGAGTGCAATTAGTCGGTCAAGAACTTTTTGCACTGGTCGACACAGGCTCGACAGTTTCTCTCATCGGGGACGAAATATTCGAAGCCTGCCGGAAAAGAAGAATCCGGGTCAGACCCGCCGAGACACCCTTGAGCTTAGCGGCGGGTTCGGCAAAAGCAGAGGGAGCTGTGAGACTCACGCTCGCTTTTGATGGCAGAAGGCGCAGACAGCGTTTTGTTTGCTTGCCTGGTTTGTCTGTTCCAGTCATACTGGGCAGAGATTTCCTCTCGAGGGAGGGTGTTGTGCTCGACATGGGGAGGAACGGCTACCAGTACGGGCCGCAACCCCCTTTCTTTCCTTTCGCGAACGCGCCGATGCACGCTTTACACCCGCACGGGGCAAATAGACTCTACTGCGCTGCGGAAGGCCAGGGAGAGGCGTCAGGAAAGAGGAGCACTGATGTAGAAGCGATCGTCGCATCTTTTTCAGGATCCGATGATCAGCGCCGAATGTTGGCGGAAAGTTTGCTCCCCTTATCGGAAGGGGGTGGCGGAAGCGCGCGCGCCGAGTGCAGTGGTTGCATGGGCGGCGCGGGCCACCCCGAGAGGGGGAGGAAAGGGCCGGACGGAGGAGTCGAGGCCGGCCGCAAAGGGAAAGCGGAGCGGCGTCTCGCAGCGGCGCTTTCTCGCCCCCCGAGAACAGAGGCAGAAAGGAATCTGTCTTGGGGGGAGGTAGTGAGTAAGGAAGAGCTCATTGAGGCCCAGAAAGCAGACGGTCTGTGCCAGCGGGTGCTGAAAAGGCTAGCGGGAGGCGTAGCTTGCACCGGTAACGCTGAGGGGTTTGACGCGTATCTGCTGGGCGACGATGGCTTATTACTTCGCTACTTTCCCCAACTGGACGACGAAGAGGCGGTTTCATCCCCCTTTCGAGTCGTGGTCCCGAGGAAGTTGCGGAAACGGTTTATGCGGTACTTTCACGACTCAGCGCTGGCAGGACATGGCAGCGGCAGTAAGACTTACGACAAGTTATGCCGTGTCGCGACCTGGCCAGGCATGAGGAGAGACGTAATGAGCTATTCCCGCGCTTGCCCTCTTTGCCAGGTAGCGAAGCCGCGCGCTGGGAAACCTGTGGGTTTCATGAAGCCGGTGGAAAGCAGCTACCCGTGGCAGATTGTAGCGTGTGACGTAATGGGACCCCTCCCAAGATCCGCGCGAGGAAACCAGTTCATTCTGGTTATAACGGACCACTTTTCTAAGTGGGTGGAGTTGTTTCCCCTTAGAAAGCTAGCGTCGGAGCGGATCGTAGAGAAGCTGGTGGAGACATTCACTCGTTTCGGCTTCCCCTCCGACCTGATCACTGACAATGCTTCGTATTTCACAAGCAAAGTCTTTTCAGACTGTTGTCGAGCGCTGCACATTCGGCACAGGAAAACGAGTCCTTATCATGCTCAGAGTAACATCACTGAGAGGGTGAACAGGAACCTGAAGTGCATGCTGGTTGCGACAACCAAGGAGCATAAGGACTGGGACGCGCGTTTGCCTGAGCTGGCTTTCGCGACTAGGACTACCGTAAATAGGTCAACGGGTTTGACACCAGGTTACCTAAACTTCGGTAGAGAGATCGCTTTTCCAATGGAAAATGCACTGCAGTACGCGGCGGCGGGTAACGCCCCTTCTCTGTCGCAGTACGCGGCTAGGCTCCGGGAACGCCTTTTGGCAGCGCAACGCACGGCTCGGGAGAATCTCGACGTGGCGCGCATGGAGCAAGCCGAGCAGTATAACAAAGGCCGTCGTCACCTTGTGTACAACATCGGTGACCTAGTGCTAAGGAGAACACACCCACTCAGCAACGCTGCACGCGGTTTCACCGCAGCGCTCGCACACAAATGGCAAGGGCCATACAGAATTACGGCGCAGACGACTCTGCTCACGTATGAGATGCAGTCGCTTGAAAGCGACGAGCTGGTGGGTCCTGTGCACGTTAGCGATCTCAAGGCCTATCATGTTCGCACTCGCGATGACGAACAGGTGGTAGCGGAACCAGAAGGTGGGAGTCCCGCTTCTAATGACAGAACGGCCGGCGATAGGGTTCGCACCCATCGTTACGACCTGAGGGTGCGGTAGTGTCTACCCCCCACGGGTCCGGGTCTCACGTGGTTCTACCACGGAGCAACCCGCAGCGAAGTCACCGCTTCAAGCTTCATCGCGCCACCTGTGCGGTGGTGCGAGGCATGGTTTTGTGCCTGGCCGTTACGATGCCAGCCTGGGCCTGCCGACAGCGGGCCCTCCCGGTGCGACCCGGGAGCTTTGCGCCACCGGCCTGGTGGTGCGGTGCGAAACGTTCGTGCCTGGGCGTTGCGAGTCCGGCCTGGGCCTGCCGACAGCGGGCCCTCCCGGTGCGACCCGGGAGCTTTGCGCCACCGGCCTGGTGGTGCGGGGCGATACGTTCCTGACTGGGCGTTGCGAGTCCGGCCCGGGCCTGCCGAGCAGAGGGCCTTCCTGGTTCGACCCGGGAGTTGTTACCACGGCCCGGGGGTTCTGCTGCCCTTCGGAGATGCGAGGCGGCTGCGGTGCGCCTCCTGGTCGACAGTGGAGTTGTGTCCATGGATTGGAGGCCTGCTGAGCTCCCCGCGGAGCTGTATCCCTGGCGTGGAGGCGCCGGTGGGCGCAGAGCCTGCAGCTCGTTCGGGGGCTTCGAGCCTCTACGAGCGCCCGTCAACCGGGTTTGCCCCGGGCTCATCGCGGCTTCTCCGGTTCCGGCGCCGAGCAGCGGAGATCGGGACGCCGGGGCGCTGTCGAGGGGAGCCTGGCCGTTCGGTGGAATCCTGCGCCGGGCAGCCGAGAATGCGCTCCCGCGGACGCCTACATGGTGGCGATGGCGACAGAGCGGCATGCTGCCACACTTCGGCGGGTGCCAGCCCACCCACAGCTGCATAGGGCGGCCCCAGGCGCCGACCAGCGGTTCCTCGTGCACTCGAACCCCGAGGGCGATCTTCAATGATGGACCCGTATCCCGTGTTTGAGGGGGGGAGAGATGTGGGGAGCGCCTTGGCCCGACACCTTCTGGCCTAGGGGGTGTCGCCCGGAGACCCTCGCCATGGGCTCCCTTCCCTCGCCCTCCTCGCCTACCGTGCGGCCCGGTCGCCGGAGAGATGGCGCGAGTGGACGGGTAGGGACGGGCGGTGGTGCTGAAGAGCCGCGCGCGGGGACTGGGACTCGGGAGGCAGAGTGTTTTGGTGTGTGCGTGTGTATGCCCGGACGGGCGACAGCGTGGAGGATGTAAGTAAAGAGTTCTTTCACGCAACCGCAGTGTGCCTCATTCCTTGGCATGCCGTAGAGAGAAGGCCCACATATGGAAACACCGTCGTTCGCCGTGGGAGCGTTTTGGTTTGCGTTCCCATCGCGTTCGGCGCCCACTCACGCAAGCGTTATCTAACTTTCTTGCTGCGAAGAGTGAAAACGGCGCACGCAGCTAAATTCCATTAGCTTTTATTTCGTGCTGAGCGCCCAAACGGACGGTGTAAATACGACGGTCTTTCCATATCAAGGTGGGTCACGAACTCTCGTAACGTGTTCGCACTCCGCATGCGCGGCCCGTCGCCAGGATGCGGCGCATGTGCTGAAAGCCACGTGCTCCATTGTTCGTATTTCAATTTATCATGATAGGACGTGCGATGGTGCGCTAAACACAACTGATGAGTTTCAAAATACATGCTCGTCCGGAAAACACCAAACGCAGTTCGGAGTGCAAGTTTACAACACCGGCTCGGTTTAATGATATTTTTTAGGCATACCCATACACTACACTTCAGCAGTCTATACGGGGCGAAAAGGCAGGTGTCATCTGCTCCGCAAGACTTGTGGGAGAGGACTTTTAAGATAATACAAGTCATCCTGCATTTCATTTTATGTAATGTAACATTCGGGATGAATGCACGCTTGTCAACAAAACTACACCAAAATCTCGTGTTTTTTTAACGGGCATGCCTACTCCTGCACCCTGCGTGCAACCTATTGCAGGTCGAAGATAAATCCCATGCTGCCCTGAGAAGGAAACACAAGTGTTTTTTTGCGGATGAGGTTAAAACCGTCTTTATCGGCCGACTTGGCTATTCTGTTCACAGCAACTTGGATCTGCCGTTCACAGATACAGGATTTACATGACCTGAAGCTGACGTGAACGTCCTTTACGTAGATACAATAAACAATTGTGGGCGGCAGTGCTCTCCCTAAAGTATTCATTTTTGCAATGAACAGTGTGCAACTCAGCACTCCACCACGGGGCACACCATTTCCTTATGTTCACGAAATGTCGGGACAGGTAACTTTCCAGCGTGTTTAACATGTTTCCACAAATACCAAAATATTCCTGGTCACGCAGGATGGCCAATCGCCAAGCTGTGTCAGAGACCTTTTCAATGTCAGAGGATAAGATATACAATGTTTTCATGTGCAAATTCATCTTTAACTTATGATTCAACACGTACAAGATTGACAGTTGTTGATCTACCCAAGAGAAAGCCTGCCTGGCAGCTATCGAGGACACCCTGATAATCTACAAAAGGAGATGGCATCTATTTATCATCTTTCCAAACAGCTTGCTCAAGTAGCTCGTCAGAGTATCCGGGCGGTAGCTTGCAGCAGAAGAATATTTCCAATTTTTGAGTATTCCCATCACAATTGCTTCTTTCCAAGCTCGCAGAAAGCGCCCAGCGCAAAATAACTTATTGTACAAGAAGAGAAGAGTATTGAGGGTGTCTAAGGGTAGAAGATGAATCGCTGTGCATGCTATTTCATCCGTCCCTGGCGCTGAAACGCCGCATGTGTCAGGTCTGCAAAGAAAATGGAGAGTTATCCCCGTCAGTAGATTTCCTGTTGTCACGAATAGGCTTTCTTTCAGCAGAATCTTTGTATTGCAAAAATGTCTTGCTGTAGTGGAAGGACCAGAAATGTGTTCAAAGTGTTGTGCCGAGGTTTTTGCTTGGTTTTCAGGTGTATCGGGTGTGTTGCTGACAAGAGTCATGACATGTGTACTTTTGCTCTGCAGTTTTCGTATCCTGCCCCAAACTTTCAGCGTATCTGTATAGAAATTTCTGGATGATTATATGAAAGACCTCCATGTGTCTATTTTTTCTTGACGTCGCTAGCGCTTTACAATGGCCTTTGCGCGCTTGAAGAAAATGAGGTTTTCTGCAGTAGGGCATCTGCGGAGGACATCCCGGGCTTTATTCTGAGCATTTGGTGCTTCCCTACATTGTTCATTCCACAGGGGCATCCGAAAATTTTGTGTGGTACCGAAGTCCTGGAAATAAAGTACCCTATCCGCATCAAGTATATGTGCTGTGATGAGAGTGTATGCGTCGTCAATACCTAAGTATGTTATTGATGTGTGTGAAAGTTGCGACTTATCTTAAACTTTTCCCAGTCGACACGAGATTCTCTAAACATTTTATTGAAAATGGGACTGTGGGGGCATTTTTCTAGGCATCGGAGGGTGACTTGGAAATGGCGCATTCGTAAGGGTTCATGTCTACCTCCCATTCGATGGACGGAGAAAGAACGGGGTAGCCTATTCCCAGGTCAATGTGCCGGATGTGTGGTGTGTTGTGCAGTAGTACAACACATAGTATAAAGCGGGTGACTGGGGTACTGTTTTCACTGACGTTACCCTGATGACCAGTGAGGTCCCGGAGGTCCCTGCCTGGTATACAGAGAGCGAGCCCATCGTCTGGAGCTTGACCAAGGCCCTGAAAGCCGCCGTTCGAGGCTTCTACCCTTCACTTAGGTATTCATTGCTACGGTTGGTTACAGCGGAGTGTGCGGGATAGGGGTCCGCGGTGTCGCCAATAATGTCACCTTGAATACAAAAGGTGCACCGTGCGGTGTCCCTGAGAAGCATGAAATACCTCTGCGTTACACAGCGCTGAGCATCCCATTCGAAACTTGAATTGTAAATCAACCACTCGATCGATCAATGGAGCTTTCCTTTTACAGATTGGTTGAATGATTACCGATGAAGCAAATGTAAAAATGGTATTCCCTGCACGCAGTACAGTGAATACCATTTTTACCAGTGAATACTGCATGGCAGTGAATACTGCATGGCAGTGCACGCGTATGGTTGCCGCATGACTGCCACGCCAGCGAATACAACCTATATATACTAACTGTTCAATTATTGATAATGAGTTCAGGTCCTAATTTATTGATCTATTTAATCATGTGTTTACGTATTGTGGGGCCCTCAACACGCCTGTGCTCACCCTTTGGAGACGAAGGCGGCGACATCTTGGAGGCTGAACGGCGGGTAGAACCCTTCGCTAACGGCGGTCACGTAGTTGTAGGCAGTCACGCGACGCTGCGTCGCAGCAGCGGTCATTGCGCGCGACGAGCACACGGACCAGACACGCGCCAGGCTCCACTCCAGCTGCGACTCCCTCGCCTTCCCAACTGCCGCCCGGAGGTCGGAGCCGTTCTGCAAGAGACACGGCCGCTCCTGCGAGAGTCGAGGAACGAAGCGAAATTGGCGACCATTCCCGCACCTAAAAGTGTCGGTAGTTGAGAGAATGTAGCTACGTCACCTATAAACGCCGCCCATCTACCTCCTCCCGCTTCTTACTGCTCTCCAGCCTGGTTATTTCACGCATGCGCAATTGGGTAACGTCGGAGAAGTTTTGCCCAGCCATATAACGCTTTGCTTTCAAAGTCCACTATTTACAAAATTGGTTTATAGGCGAAGGGTTGGAGATTGAGGGAACTAGACATCTGAAATAGTTACTGTACTGACACAGCTAACACCCTAGAGATTTCTAGATACAGAATTTTTAGCATGCTCGGCTGTGGGGCATGCACGCTTATGATCAGGTATATGTTAAAGCTGCTTGGCAGTGACGGCTGTGAGTTCAGCCGTCGGCTGATAGAGAGA
This sequence comes from Haemaphysalis longicornis, assembly GCF_048455015.1. Classification (NCBI taxonomy): domain Eukaryota; kingdom Metazoa; phylum Arthropoda; class Arachnida; order Ixodida; family Ixodidae; genus Haemaphysalis; species Haemaphysalis longicornis. The sequence goes on from NW_027526225.1 coordinate 116,050,042, forward strand.
GAGAGAGAGAAACAACTTTATTTTTTTCCAGAAAGCCAGAAGGGGAAGGAGGGGGATTTCCCTGCCCTTCTTTTCAGTCGTCGGCCAGGAGTCCAGGGACGCTTTGACCGAGCGCTACACCAGGGGGGTGAGATCTTGTCCTTGGAGGGGCCGCTATCTGTGGCACAGAGGCTCACTCTGAGTTCCGGTGCGCCTGATCCGTATAGCCTCTGAGGTATCCGGAACTTATTTCATCCCGGACTGTGCAGCACTCCAAACCTCCAATATAAGTGTAAACGCTTATATGCAAGCTATACAGGGAGTGTCAGAAGATTAAGTACCTTGAGGAACATGCAGACGCTGTCGAGCAAGGCTTCTGCGCCGCTGACATTATCCCGCGGCCTGACGTACGGTTTTAGATATTTCTCCACAAAATCCACGCCGAGTGAAATGGTGCTGCCGAGGACCACCTTGACGCCGTCCCCGAAGTTCATATCGCTCAGGCTGTCGGAGATCCTGCGTTGTAGGTCGCGCTACATCAAGGCTTGGTTACGTCAAGGTTCGTTTTGATGCACACGGTTTACGTTTTTGATACGTAGAGCTCCTAAAGGTTGGTTATTTGCAATATATAATGAGGGAGGGGGGCGATATTATATGATTGATCCCAAGGATTTTACAGCGGAGCTATTACAGGCTACCTACGCCTTTTCTCCGCAAGTAGAATAAAAAAAAAACCGTTTCCCCATCCTGGCTTCGGCCACCTGATTGCCTCTGGCGCTTAATATTTTGGTACAAGATGATGAACGTTGCCCCTGAAAAAAATTCGTCCCAGCAGTATTTTTGTGCTTAGAATTGAAGCCGACGGTATTAACTCGGTCTTTGCAAGGTGGCTTTCCGACATTGTGTGTTGCGGAGTAAAGCTATATAATACCCATAAAGAAAAAAAATGCGGCAATGCGCGCTAACGCTGCGGCAGTAGGCCACCGACAACGATCAGGCAGCCAAGGTCAAGTGTAAGCGCTATGCCCGTCGGGACGCCCAATACCGCGATGCAGTGAACGCAAGATACCGGCGTGGCTACAATTCGGATGAACGCTTGTTCGGCGCGACGGCGCGGTTTGAGCGACTAACTACCTAACTAACAAACGAACTAGCTAACAAACTAACTAACTAAACAAATAAATAAAATTATTTGATCACGTTAATCGGCAAGTTAATCGGCAAACAAACAACCTAGCCACCCATCAATTCAAGAGTCCATCCAATCATGAATGGACAGTGGGATAGCTAGTGCACCCGATTTGTGTGCGGGAGGCTATTAATTTGACGCCCGCTCATTATACCGCCTTCCTGTACACACCCCCGGTATATAGCTTCGGCTCGTCCCTTCAATGTAGCGGCATGTCCGACGTCCCCCGCCCCTTCCCTGGGCCTACCTGTGTCCCGTGGGCACGAACCGGAGGGGCAGGTAGAGCTGCCGCGCCGCATCCACCAGGCGTTCCTGCGGGGCGGCCCTCAGGCAGGCCAGCTCGGCCAAGATGTCCGGCGCTTTGCATTCCAGGATGAGGGCCATCTTGTGCATGTAGGACTGCGTCATGGCCGCCGTGTTCCGACTCAGCGGCGCGGTTGGGAACAGGCCCTGCGGAAATAATGGCAGCCCGCCCAAGATGTCTCCCGACTCAGTCTCCTCGCTCGCAGTCTCCTTGTTGCGGATTTCTAATTTGCCGCCAACATGGACGATGATGATGATTGTAGGGACGCTGAGAAGGAAAGGGGCACATTTGCATGCACGAGGACGGCGAGAGGCACGCGCATGGGTTCGGAACGCTTCGCTTGGACCACCGTGCACGGCTTAGCGTCGCTCTCTTCACGGCGGCAATAAACGCTGAAGAATGGCTTTCCTTTTCGTAACACTCCCCACCATGAGCGCTCACTACCCCTAAACACCTACGTTGAAGTCCATCGATTCCCAATGCAACTCCACGGGTCCTCACCTCGGTGTGTTCACCGGTGTTAGCGTCACCGAAATTGAATGCGACGAGTAAGGTTAAAACAATAATGAATTTCCTATTTGTCGAAAAAGTTTGTTGAAAACTGCTCCTTAACTGACTTACTGCACTGCGTTCTATTGCGCCTTCCTCGCACTACTACGTAAAAGCGAAAGGATCTCGCCGTTAGTAAACTCCTCGACATGCGCAGAGTGTTGTAGAAAGGAGATAAACCGGAGGTGGCTCCGAGAGGTCCTAACAATGCGTCACACGGCCTCACACAACGGCGCAACAGTCATTCTTCCCCTGCCCTCCCCTCTTCTCCCCTCTATCGCCCCTATGTCCCCGCAGCAATTTTTCCCAGTCCTTTTCTCCTTCCTCTATTTCCCCTCCTTATCCCGCCTCATCTCCTCCCTTGCGTCCCGGTTACCATGTGTAGTCTATCGCTATAATCCCCTGTGGGTAACTAGTAATTTCGGGTCGTAGGTTACCTGAGCCTTTCATGTGTCAGGTGATCGTTCAGTACATCCCAGGGGTGAGCAACGAGTCGACCACTGATTCGTCGCCAACTAGCGATCCCTGCCTGTGGCTGAACGTTACCAGCGTGTTCCAGTAACAGGCAGATCACAATTTCGCGTTTATGTGGTCCATGAAAGCCTTCCGTATTTGAAATGGCGGGTTGCTTGCTGCCTATCGCACCTGCAGGAGGGCTCGCCTGAAGCCCTCGTGGTGCTTGCGTGATCCGAGCACTAGGGAGAGCAGGTAGGCCCCTGACCCGTGGCCCAGTGCCACCAGCTCCCCGGGGTCGGCGTTGAAGGCGCCCGCGTTGCGGCGCACCCAGTCAACGGCCAGGAGCACGTCCTCGAAGCCCGCGTCCGGCACCATGTCCGAGAAGTCGGGGCTGAAGAAGCCCATCACGCCGAGCCGGTGGTTGATGGACACCACCACGGCGTCGGCCGCCCCCGCAAGCTCGGCCCAGTCGTGGTCACTGTTCGACCCGCTCTCGAACCACTCGCCTGTGCTCGTGGCGCAAAGCGATCGAGCCGGGCTTAGACACTCAACTCTGCTCCTGCAGTCTTTGAACGATGGGAGGTTCTATGTATTTCATTGTATTTTTAATGGACGAAGCCCCTCAGCGGCTTTGGCTGTCGGCGTCTCCTGTCGTCATCGTTTCATGTAGTCACGGAACTAAAACACCGGGACACTCGCCTTCCAATGCCTCACGCTAGATCGCTTCGTGCATCAAAGACACGAAACTTTTCCAGCAAAGCTGTATATCTCTACCACAAACTATTTCATATCCGTGGGCAAAAACACCAAGGCGCCAAGAATACACTGATAGGCTGCATGCTTCGCCCCTCCCCAGATTTCACGTTAGTGGAGATGGCCCGGTTTTTTCATTTTAAGGGGGAAGCTGTAAAAATACGGCTTAACTGTTTTCGCGGTTGCATGTTCACTTAACAGCGTGGCCGAAGGCTGGAGTGTAGAGTTAAATGCCAAGATTTATTTGGCCCCCTTTTAGATATGAAGCTGCAAGCGACGACACGCGGGTTTACGATTTACTGGTACTTTTGAGACGTTGTGCTTAATTATGATGACGCAGCGCTTTAACAGAAGCCATCTCGCCGACCTCATAGACGGGCCACTCTCGTGTAAAATAATTCGCCTCTGGACGATAACAGAGTGGCTGGCGGCCGTCTAACCTTTCGGAACAGTCACCCGTAATACGGGTGGGCAATAGTTCCAAGAGGATCTACTAAGTCCGTTTGTTGCGGCGCTATGGACCCTCCTCTAATTCATGTGAATGAAACTGAGTATGTCACAGTGTGTTTTTGCTGATAGTGAACCATGCGGCCTTTAAACTCGAGATACACAGGGGTATAGCGAAGCCTGGCCTCTCTGCACTGGGTACGGTACGGTACGACAACTTTATTGATAGTGCCTGCAGACGGCTTGTCGCCCTGGTCTTGTTAGGGTACTTCGCCGCGACGCGGCCTTGACGCTTTTTTTAAAGCGAAGCTTCACTAATCTCGTCCAGAGGTTTCGCCGTCGTCCGCAATTTCATCTCATTTGACCGCAGCTGCGCCACGCCCTTGCTGCGCATAACGTGACTCGCCGGGCCCGCTTACGGCGATGCGCGCAAGACGCAGTTTTCAGTCAGTTCTTCTCATGTGAGCGGCGGCGGCTCCTGTCCGAGCGGCTGCTCAGCTGATAGGCAGCCGACTGCCCCCGCTGCCTCGCTGCCTCGCAGCTGCTGGCACACGCATGCGCCGCTGGGTCGGCTCGGGCTATGTGACCCGTCTTGTGCCGGCCGAAGAGAAACGCCGCGTTCGCCCTGAATGAAAGCGAGGCCGGGCCTCCGCCTAAGAGCGTTGAACGGGACCGAACGCCTTTGCGCTGTGGTCGGCACCCGGCCGGTATTGCTCGGCGAGCTTCTTTATTGGAGAGGAAGCGAAATTCCAAACGGCACAGCTGAGGAAGATCGAGCCGTTCGACGCCGCGTTCGCCATTAATGAAAGCGAGGCCGGACCTCCTCCTGTGAGTGCTGCCCGCGGGGCCGAACGGCTTCGAGCCGTGCTCAGCAAGTGGTGTCTGAACACCCGCCGTGTGCCTAACGATGTGTGTCTCATCATCAGCCTGTCTACGCGTACTGCAGGGCAAAGGCCTCTCCCATAAATCTCCACTTATCCAGGTCCTGTGCTAACTGCGACCAATTTATTCCCGCAAACTTCTTGAGCTTATCTGCCCATCTAACTTTCTTCCACCCCCTGCAACGCTTGCCTTCTCAAGTGTTCCACTCTGTTATCCTTAATGACCAATGGTTATCTTGCCTTCGCATTACATGCCCTGCCCACGTCCACTTCTTCTTCTTAATCTCTACTAATATGTCCTTAACACGCGTTTGTTCCCTGACCCACTCCGCTCTCTTCTTGTCCCTTAATGTTACACATATCACCTTCCGTTCCATTGCTCGTTGAGTCGTCCTTAATTTAAGTTGAACCCTCTTAGTGAGCCTCCAAGTTTCTGCCCCTAAGGGGAGTACCCGTAAGATGCAGCTGTCATACACTATCTTCTTAAAGGCAATGGTAGGCAGCTTTTTATTATCTGAGAATGCGTGCCGAATGCACTCCACCAAATTCTTATCCTTGTAATTATCTCTGCCTCAAGGTTGGGATCTTGATCACAACTTGGCCTAAGTAGATGTATTCGCTTACCACTTTCACTGCATCGCCACCTATCTCAAAACGATGCGTGTCTATCCAAGCCTAATGACAAACATGTCTAGCCAATGAACTAGGCACAGCCGCCCTACCTGGCTTAAAGGAGTAGTGACACTAAATTTCAAAGCTGAGATAACTATGTAAAATGCTTCCTTTTTATCAGTAGATATCTCGCAGCAGGTTACAACAGTAACCGTTCCGTATAACATATATTAAACCTATTTTAGTTTTTGCCCGCACGAGAAAGCCCAGAGCGGGCCAGCATGACATCATCGGCTCCTTGGCCCAAGCTGCCGACGTCGGGGCTCCAGTGACGTAGCCGACACGCCGGCTGCGGTTGGCGCGCGCTGCTACACCGTGTGTACACGTCATGCTTTTGGGACTGACGTCATGCCGCCTGGGTGTGTGGGGATGATGAATACCTTGGCCGGTCTGCGCGTGCACGCGCGTCCAGATCGGAAGTGGTGTGACAAAAATGGTGACTTCACGGGTGCCCTCCTGTCATGGCAGCCGCTCGGCGTTTGTTTTGTCGAAACCGAAACTGATACGAATAAATGACGCCGCACATAATTGTTTCCGCCGCGATTTACCGTCCTATTATTAGTGGGCTGGTAGGCCTACATAGGCTGGTGGTAAGTAAGCGAAAAAAACGTAACACGAAAATTGCATGTCAGTACTCCTTGAACGATGAGTGTATACCTAAGTATAATAATTACACGTAAATGCGAGGTTAACCAAGTAAAACCAACGTTTAACCATGCCAAGCTTTCGCTTTGCATATCTAGGGTTAGCTGAGTTAACCCGCAGCCATTTTTCTTATTTGTCTTTGTATTTTTTTTCCTGGACCTGAAATGAATGATCCTGCATAGCGCGACAGCGAAGGAATTTTTACATTTTTACTAGCGGAGCTGTGGTAGGCCGAGCCCTTTCATAAGCCCGGTGAAGGGCATGCGTCATGCATGGGTAGGACAAGGTTCAAAGTCCCACCGACGGCCTCGCATAAACAGGTTCTCAGACCCACCGAGAGAGGGCGCAGTGTCCTCGCAGGGGCGGGTTGGTCTCCTTCTCGCTACGGTATGGAGATGGAAGGATCCCTGACCCGCTGACGTTAAGCTGCCGATACCTTTGCCAGAACCGAAGAATTTTCGCGGCCACGGCGCTGCCGTTTTCGGATGAGGCCGTCTTAACGTTGGAGCCGACGCAAAAGAAACACAGCTCGCTGTTTCAACCGAGTTCACACTAACTGGAACTGGGTTTAATTTTTGTCATCCAAGATCTCTGGCTAACACTTGGACTTACGTACGTCGTTGGTCCCGAACTCTCCTTAATTACCAGGTAGCCCGCACGCCTTCGCAAGGCGCGTGCTACCTACATCCCAAGGGCAATGACGATCATGTGCGTCGTGCGGCGTGACGTTGAAAAGTGGTGTGAAAAGGCGGCTATACTGGCCTGTGAGCACGATCACGACGGTCCTGTTGGAGCCTTTCGAAGTTGGCGCCCAGACGGAGAGGCTGAGACAATCCTCTGAGCCAATCACGGTGCCGTTGCGCCACTGCGAGCACGGGGGACCGTGCTTTAAGCCCTCCCAGTGCGAGCCCGGAAACTTGTCCAACGGCGAGGCCCTCGTGAACCGGCGGCTTCCTGCGTCGGTGCAAACGGTCTCTGTTGTTTTCACGTCCAGAGCAGTTCCTGGACTGTTCAAAGCTGCTCTTGCAATAGCAATTCTATTATCAAATACACGGAGTTATTTTGGAGCAGTTCTGGACAGGCCAAAACCACAAATAAACGAGGCCTGAAGTGTGCGGCGGGAATGCCACGGGCGGGTATTTTTTTCGGCGCTGGGAGAGACCCGAATGGGATCGACCGCACACGCAGAAGTTTGCGTCTGAAGTTCGCGCCAAATCGAGTGTGCCTCCTTTCCTCACTCGCTATGCATTGTCGTTGAGATCCCTAAACTGAGAGAGGGGTTGGTTATCGCACATGAAACTGCCGGAGCTCATCTTTCCGTTACCTTTTTCAAGAACAAATGTATGGGGGCATTCACTGTAGTTATGAGGACGTTATGGATGCGGTTCTTCACTTAACAAATACATTCTGCTTTTGGTATTTCAGAGTACACCCTGAACAGAGGGTGCTCAGATGTTGCACAAACAAGCGTACCGGCCGTGCTCTTGGCGTAGGGAATGCCCAGGAAGCGTCTGACGGCGACTCCATCCTTAGTGCGCGTGTGTACGCCGATCAGCGTGCCGCTCCTGGTGGCCACGTTGCTGTAGCGCGGGGCCTGGACGACGCGGAGAATCAGGAAGACCACCAGCAGCGACGCAATCGCCACCGCCAGCACCCGGCCATCCAGGAAACCCCTGCAGTGCGCGAGTCCAAGTCAAGGTCGAACGGGTGATAAGGAAACTGCCGCACCTTTTTGGGTTCCAATTTTAAACTACTGTGCGTGGTGCCGATTGAACTGGAGAAAGGTTACGAGACAACTGTTCCTTGTATATGCTTACGGCCTATAAACAGTTAACATTACGCCAACAAATCAGTTCACACGTGAAACATCAATTTCCGTGTCTTGGTAGTTGGGTTGGGTGTAGTTGGGTAGTTGGGTTTAAAGGGGTCCTGAAATGCCTTCCGCCGATGCACGGATGTACATGTAACCAAATAAAGCAATGTATTAGCAATCTCCTCCTGCAAGAATTTTGTTAAAGCGATGAGTATTAGCTGAGAAATCGTAAATCAAAAACCCCGAATTATCGTCGCGCCGTATTTCCTCCTCCTTTCAACTGTTTGTTCGCTGTTGGCCTCCCCTCCCATGATGCTCCGCTCCTCAGCGGTGACGTACTTCCGCTATTGCGCTCCCACAGACTGCCGTCTGCTACGGGCCAGCTCTTTCGGCTTTTTCATCTCTGTAGACACCATGGACACAGGCTGGAAAAGCGAACGAATGACCTGGCCGCATGGGTGCGGCCTGGCCTCGCCCTTTCGCGGTGTACGTAGCTGTAGTTGGTATCGGCGGCGAACTCGCAGCCGCGTGGGGAGAATCGTGCGCTCGTTCCCTTTGGTGCACCGCGCACTGTTTATCCAAAAAGCGCGGTCTCAGATGTGGCCCCGCTGGTGCCGGGTGTTATTTTGCGGTGGTTGTAATTCCTACTACCGGCGGCATGTGAAAAAAGACATTTTCAACCGACACAGAACCCGTGCACAAAACGCGCCGGATCGGATCGCTTTATCAGCGGCGATGAACGTGAAGGCGAAGAGCAAACCAACGCTGCACTCGATCAGCGAGATCCCGTGTTCTGACAAGCTGCACCCATGTGTTGCATTCAACACTGACGGGAAAGCGTTTGTTTGCACTTGTTTGGATAGTCGTAAAATGTCCAAACACTCCGGCACTCCGCTAGCAGATCAGCCGGCGAGACATTTCGGAAAACATTTGACAGATGGCGCCGTATGCATTAGTGTGTCGCTACGCCAAACTGATGAGACGCTCTACTAAAACTCCCATCGCGGTGTCACGTAGCGGGACGCAAAAATTTAGCGTTTAGCGTATGCAAAGGCCACAAACGCTGTACTAAAACTCTATTAGCAGCAAAATAGCGTGCGTATGTGAAACCGCTTGCGTTTACAAAGCTGCACACCGAGCGCGTACGTTTCAAACCTGGTGACATCGTTTAAATACACTGGCAAGCACAGTGTAACGTAGTCAGATATCAACCGTATGCTCAGGCGACAAGCAAGAGCTTGTTTTATGTGGGGCGGAGATTGCGCATAAAGGCCCGTTCGCACTTGCGACGAAAGAGAGTGAGAGCGGCAGGAATTCCGTCGCTTTGTCGCGCGACGATCGTTTTTGTCGAATGGTCGGGACAAATTTTGGTTGCGCGACAGAATTCCCGTCGCTTTCGCTCGCTTTCGTCGCAAGCGGGAATGGAAAGTTCTGCCGCTGCCGTCTGCTACGCAGCTCGGAGGTAACCGCGCGATCTGCTCGGGCCGGATGAACGCGCACACTCCCGCACGGCAGCGCCCCAAGCGGCAGACGGCCGCGTACATCGCTCCCGGCGCCCGCCTGGAGCCCGCCCTCGGCACACTAGCCAGTATATTTCAGGCACTATAATGGAGGAAAGATTTTTTGCTTCCGATGAACCTAGTTCTTTGCCCCTGTGTTTTTAAATACGTGAAGTGGTTAGCACGTCGTCCTCACGCAGCTCTGTATCGTCGTAGCATCGCTGATTGTCCGAACGAAGCTTGCAGCTAAGCCAATGCAGCGACCGAAGCTGTGTGTGTGTGTGTGCATCGCCTCCTGTGTGTTGTGGACGCGTTCGTTTCGCGATGAAATGCGACATTGTACTTCTGCGGGTGGATAGTGCTTCCCATGGTCTGGATTATCTTTCTCGAACGACGTACCACTCAACCTCGCATGGGGTATGTGCAGTGTGCCTGGCTAAAAGCCTTCTCGCTTGCGCGCCAGAGTTGTGACTTGCTGCTCGTCCCCGCAAACCGGGTGTGAGGTGAGTGCCGAATTTACGACGGGCAGGAGGAGGCAACTCATCGTCTGTCAATCGCGGTTCAGACTTGCAACGCATGTTGTGACGTTGCGTTCGTTCGAAACGCATCTCTGGATTGTTTTGAAGTTGAATACAATGTACGCGTCAAACCCGGGCATTCGGCTCAGGGCGTTCTCTGCGATTGCACCAAAGAAGTGTCACGGGACTTTCTTTATGGTACGTACTCACGTAAGATAAAATCCACGTCGTGTTATGGCCGTGTTGCATTCAATACAAACGGTTAAGCGTTTGTTTACTCTTGTTTCGTTTGTCGTAAAATGTCAAAGCACTCCGGCACTCCGCTGGCAGATCAGCCGGCGAGCCGACGCTGAGCAGACGACTCATCTCTTTGCCGGAAGTGCGTGAAAAAGCCGCCCAATAGCAGGATGTCTAGCTCATGACGAACATCTGGGAATCGATGATGTAGACATGTGAAGATGGCGGCGTCCAAAAACACGAAGGAAAGGGTGAGAAAAAAGCGACAAACTTTGCAACAAAAGTGTGAGCTTTCCGCTGCGCGTAAAAGAGTAATACTTGGCACAGGTGACGTTGACGACCCAATCTAGCGATTGCGCTAGTTCATTTAGTGTGCTCAAAATGCCTTTCAGGGCCCCTTTAAATAAGGCAATGAAGAGCATGGGGCGAGAAAGGGCATTTTATAGACGTGATCCTTTAGTGGCATTCTTCAAGCATGTTGGGATGGCGATTGTGGTGCCGTCGAGGCAGTTTCAAATTCGGCACAGGAACTCCGATTGCTACGTTTTGCTGCAGTTGTCATGTCCGGCATGTTTTCTTTGTGCAGGAATCACGGTACAGAAAGGTACGAAGGAGAATGCTATACCCACGGCACTGGCTATCCTAATATGCGCATGATCTGTTGAAGTGCCAAAGTCTGACTGTTATACTAAGTGTTAAAGGTGTCGTAAAGCGCGCTTCACTACTCCAATTGCGTATATTGCGTTTCACTACTCCGATTGCGTATAGAAAACGTCACCCTAGTGCGAAGAAGGAACTGTAGAATTGTAAGTACTAAACACGTTTATCCAGCGCACACGCCGGATACCTCCAAATAAGACTGGTGGAGTCTAGAGCCGCACGAAGATGGCCTCATTTGGCGGCGTCGCGCGTATAGCCATATTCTCTTGTGTATCTACCATTCGAAACAAAACCCCTAATTAGGAGACAAGCCAGGGTTCTCACCCTGGCTTGTCTCCTAATTAGGGGTTTTGGGCTATCGCTCTTTTTTATTTATTTTTTATTGGCTGTTAACCTGCCATAGCTTGGCTGGAGCGGGTTTCGTTCCCCGATTATTTTTTGTTTTTTTTTTATTATGGGGAACACGGAATTAATAAAGGAATAATAAAGGGTTCTCACCCTTCAGACACACGGCCAGCGTCGATCTCCGCCTGCTTGTTTGGAGCAATGGGTCGAGGCTCGAATTTGCTCATGAGACTCTGCACCAGCGACGGTCTGCGGGATGTGCTTTGCGTCGACTTCGCAGCCGCATTTGCTGCCGAACTTGACGGCAAAGTTGCGGCTGGTTTCTGAGCAGCGTCGACGGCCGTTGCCTCGTCAGTTGTCTTCCGGTCCGGCTTTAGGGCTGGTATTTCTGCCTCACTGGCAAGCGGTGACTCGGGGGACTGTTCTGGCTGATTTCTGGCAACAGGATTCCCAGCCGCACCATGCGCATGCGTCCCTGAGGCGGCGACCCCTTCTGTTGGTATCTGTACATCGATTGGGGCAGCCTGCTCCGGGGACTTTTGATTGCCGTCGGCCGCTCTCCTGGGCTTCACTTCTGTATCCACAGATCTCGGGTGAAGTTCTGGGCTGGGGCTGCGCGGGCTCTTGGGGCTGGGGGAGCGCCGCTTTGGAGACAGGCGTGGGGAACGGTGGCGGCGACGGCGGCGGTGGCGGCGGCTATCTTTCTCGTCCCCTGTTTGTCCAAGAAACAAGGAAATATTTCCGTAATTCCAAATAGAGCAATCCGAAAAGTGATAACTACCAGCCCTGCCGGCAAAATACAACCGAGTGTCCTAAAGTCTAGATGAACGACCGTTCCTATAACTGCAACTGCCCCAGCCGTTTGGCACCCAGTAAGATCAGTAACAGGCTTTCAGCAGCGGTGGAACGCTTGCGGCTGGAGTGGAGGCTTAGGGCTCGGCCTGTGTCATTCGCGTTCGGAAACTGCGAAGAGTTAAGGAGAATGTAAAGTTCCGAGCGCTTTCGACAGAAATGGACCGTAAGTCCACCACGACGCGCTTTAGGAGGGAAAATAATAAAACCCAGTTCCACCCAGGGTAAAATCTCCTGAAAAAGCGGAGTTGTGGATTGTGTTTGCGACGATTTCGTTTAGCTTCAGCTCTTTTGTTCAGCGTAATGTTAGAGTCGCCTTAGCGACTAGTTGTCATATAATTTGTTTTCGGATAGTTCCGGTAATACAAAGTACAGCCGCTTTCTGGGATCATATATACTCCCTCCGTAGATGGCTATGTTTCACTGCCAAAAGTCAATGCGGGAAAGCCAGCTTACAAAAAACAAGCTTACACTGATCCTTTTTAAAGCCTGCGTCACCTCTAAACCCAAATTCATTGCTGGAAAGGCAATGCCAAGACGACGTCGACATGCGCTTTGAATACGAAACCCAAAGCAAGCGCCGATGTGCGCCGATAAATTTTCTTGGGACTGCAAAGTAGAAGGCCGGCTCTCCATCTCGCGCGCAGAGAAAACATTAACTCGACGGGTGTGCATACCATGTGAGCGCTTCGTTGCGCTGGTTTCCTCGTGCCTGGTATCCGAGAGTACATTGCTTCCCGCTTCATGGTTAGCTGCCACGTCTGCCATGGTCGGGGATCGTCGGGGAAGACCAGGTGTTCGAAGCTGGTGCGGCGATGCGCCGTCTATAGGTTGTTAAGACACCGTGGGGACTAAGTGCCGTCAAAGCAGTTGGGTCGCTTCAGGAGCCGCAATATTGCGAGACCGTTCTAGAACTTCTCGTGGGCAGAAATGAAGGGTTGCTCGTCTCGAGAGGGGCGCGAGGATTACGAGAGCACGCTTGAAATAAATAATGATGATGATTACGACGGAGACCTCATTTTGACGACGACGCCGATGACGATTATGCGGTGGTATTGACTTGCTGAATAACGTGCCTTTTGGAGTACGCGACTACGACTGCACCTAGTGGCACGGTGTGGAAACACAGGCACACTCGGTTTGGAGGAATCAAAAAAAAAAAAAAATAGCAGTGGCGTAGATCGACTATGCCAGGATATATGTAGGGTGAGCTAAGGTTCAGCTGGTTATTCGTAGGTTTCCTAGTTGTCCAGGATAAGCTGATTATCATGCTGACTGCTGCTAAAACAATTTCCAATCCAATCCTATTTAATCCAATTCAGTCCAATCCAATACAGTCCAGTGCAGTTGCGGCGGCGGCGGCTCCCGTGCGCCAGCTGCGCACCTTGAGACGGCACCGCTCCTCGCGCATGCGCAGCACGGCTCTCCAGGAGCCACGCGAAACTGCTCAACCACGGCCAGTATAGCTCACGTTACAAAAGGGCGCCATGGAGCATGGCGGCCGCATAAATGGCCTATCCTCCACACCCTGGTGACAAGAAAGCAAAATACCAGTGTCTGGAAATCCCAATACTGCACCCATACAAACGAGCCAATACAGAAGACCCTAGTTACAATTAAAAGAGATACAGTAATACCTCGTTAACTCGAAAAATCGGCTAAGTCGAAATTTTCCGCGGCACCGAACATTTTCCTATACGTCCCATGTATATTTTTCCCTTTATCTCGAAGTATTTTTGGGTCGGATTGCGGATAACTCGAAATCTTGACTGGGAGTGGAACGAAAATTCCGCCGCCGGACCATTTCACAAGAAGATTCGCGCGATGCTGCCACGCCTGAAGTCCGTCGATTTTTTTTCTTATTTAGCCGCGCCTGCCATACGTCGATGCTTTCCGCGAACGCGAAGTGCGCGAAGTCTCAGCCCAGCGACATATCAACTTTGTCAAGCAACCCTGTGGCACGTCATGTGACACATGAGCTGAGCAGGGAGGCCCTCTGCCCACGCTTGGCGTAGTTTGCCTCGTTCGCTTCGAAATAAGGTCGAGTGCAGCGGCGGGGAAGATCGACTGATGCGATGCGTCAAGCAGCTGGGGGACGCCTTCCTAGGCCCGAGTACGACCGCAAAGCAGACGAGCATTAGGCAGTTTTTCTCTGCTAAATAAAATGGCAGTGCGGCAAAACCCAGCCGGTTAAAGTCTCTTGTATGTTGTTTTTTTCTCTTTTAAACCTGCACGAGAAGAAAGATTAGAAACTGCAGCTGAAGAGCCGGTAAGTAGTTGTGATTTTTCTGAAGAGCGCTCATTTTCCCCGGCGATTAGAGTAACTTTGCTTATCTCGAAAATCCGTTTATCTCGAAATTTTCCCTTGTTTTTACGACTTCGAGTTAACGAGGTATTACTGTAATAAGTTTACTTGCTGCATAGTAGAACCGATCACAATAAGGCGAAAATCGACAACGACGCTGGTGATGATAACGACGGGATCTAGCGTCAGAAAAGGGAGACTATTTTGCGGGCCTTTCTAAAGCATTACGATGTATTCAGGCAAAAGAAACTGAAAGAAAAACTCCGGTTAGATTCAGTGAGGTTTGATTAGGTTGGGATGGGTTTAGGTGAAGTTGTGTAACATGACGTCACGACGAAATGAAGTTTTTGTTAGGTAGGTGATGCTGCGAAACGACCTGCAGACGGACTTTCGCATCACAAAATGGTACAAATTAGGGGCAGTTGCTAGAAGATTGGGCGGCCGATGTGGAACAAAGAATAAAATAAAATAAGGACGTAACGAAGAACGGCCCCAATATGAAGCAGTGAGGGTGCAATAAAGCGTTTATGTATTCGAGCGTTAGTAGCGCGCTGTTAACAATTCTCCGTTCGTGACCGCCCGGGAACTTCTGGAGTGAGAAGACCCCCCATCGCCAGGAATCCAAAACTAATAAACTTTATTCCTCCTCCTATGGAAAGTTCACTAATTATGGGAAGTTCACTACTATATTCTCTGGCGTATCAATCTCGAATTCATTGCCCCATCACATTAAAATATCCCCTTGTTAACGCATATTCTATCACCGCGCTAATTAACTATTTTGTTCAGTGTTTACATGATCAACCTGCCTAATACTTACTTTGACTTGATCTTGTCCTTTATCCGTAGCACCGTAGCACATTGTATTATTCGTTTTTTCTTTCGTCTTTTTCTGCGTATTTATTCTACGCATGCTTTTGCTTCTTTATTGTGCAGTTTGTCACTGTCTTATTTTCAACGAGCCCATCATTTCCTATTCTGATTAGCTACATGCATAGCGAGGGCCTCTGTTCTGGCAGTCTTGGTGCCATAGGGAGATTAAGAGGGAACGCTGGTCGACCACTCTCGACATGTCGTAGACGCTCGAGTCACGGCCCGGGGGTAAAAAGAAGGTCCCCTTCACCCCGAGTAGTCCGAGTGGCGCTGGCTACCACCCCCAAGCGCAGGAAATACCCCAGAAAGTGGAGGGGAGGCTAAAGTAGCCCCGCCGGTAGCGTAGTGGTTATCGCACCAGATCGGTATTCTGGAGGTCGTGGGTTAGGATACCACCTGGCGGGCATTTTTTCTCCACTTTCTTATATTCCAAATTGTTTATCTTGACCAACTACATCCTCCCCTTTGCTTTCCGAGGTTTTCTTGACTGTCAATTACTATATATATATATATATATATATATATATATATATATATATATATATATATATATATATATATATATATATATATATATATATATATATATATATATATATATATATATATATATATATATATATATCTTGTACACATCCTTTCGTTTTTCTTTATTGTGCACTTTTGCCACCATGTCTCGAAACCCATATCTACATTCTGTAACCTATAATGTTCATGTGACAATATTTATGATATATCAGTGTGCGTGTTTTATACTGATGTTGTTTCACTCGTTTTGTACTAATCTAAACCACTGAACCCTTTAGCGCACCGTTACCCCACCTATCTAAGATATAGGAGGTTCCCCGGACAGTCGCTGACTTCAGGACCTCCTCTGTAATTTTTTCATCGTGTATTCTTTTCTTTATACAATTCAATTCAATTAAATTCCTTCTTTGTTCGGCGGCATCTCGGCAAATGATACTGGATACTGGAGATAAATGATACGATGATACTGGAGAAGGCTACGGCGGTATCGCGGTAAATGCGCGTACACTGGCAGTCTTCTCCACTATCATCGTCATCGGCAATGGCGGGCCCTGAGCCTCGCTCAGGGTCCGGGTGTCTGTGGGGCAGCGTGTTCTGAAGCAGCCCATCGGCTCGGCAGGTCCGTGGCGGGCGCCCAGCGGTCGCCACGGGAGACACATACCTGTCCGCAGATCCTAGGGTGCCTCCTCGATGGGAGCAGACGCCCAGAAGCCAGCGACGCCGTTCACACGACGTCGTCTGGAACGGTCATGAGTGAATCCAGCAAGGCGACCCAACGGCTATCCGAGGACCTAGAGGGAGGCGAAGGACAGGGACTCTGGGAAGGCGCCAAATTTGAACCCGGTGACAGAAAACCGAAGCAGGACGCGGCGGGGGACTCGGGTGCCGAAAATAGCTACGACGACATCAAACCGAAGAGATTCGTAGCCGCTCACCCCGTGGCATCTGGCGGGTTTTCCACGTCGTCAGTCAGCGAGGAATTCGTCAAGGTGAATGAAGGAGCCCTGTATCGCGTGCGATTTCGGAAGGTGAAAGGTTGGGCGTGTTGGCTGGAGTTCGTGATGGCGTACTATCAGTGCTAGGGAGAAGGGAGACGGTGTAAGAAAAGTAGTGCTGAGAAAAAGGTACTTAAAACGCAACTTGATGAGCCAGCTCCTGCCTTGTGTACTTCAAGCTGCACCTCTATTCAATGCGTGTATACTTGCTTTGTATTTCTCTGTCCGCATTCATTTTGCAATTTGACAACATATCAACATTAGCTAAGTGTCGGTTCTCCAATCGGCTTGGGGACCACGAAACGAAATATAGTCGCAATATCATTCACTGCTATGCTGGTACACTAAATCCTGTCAGTGATAACCTTTGGAATGAACAGCACTAAACAGCCCCGGTACTCACCTACGAGGCAGAAACTTGGAGGCTCACAAAGAGAGTTCAACTTAAATTGAGGGCGACTCAGCGCACAATGGAACGGAAGATGATAGGTGTAACATTAAGGGACAAGAAGAGAGCGGAGTGGGCCAGGAAACAAACGCGTGTTAAGGACATATTAATAGAAATTAAGAAGAAGAAATGGACGTGGGCAGGGCATGCAATGCGAAGGCAAGATAACCGTTGGTCATTGAGGGTAAGAGTGGAACCCCAGAATAGGCAAGCGTAGCAGGGGGCGGGAGAAAGTTAGGTGGGCACAGGAGATCAAGAAGTTTTCAAGGATAAATTGGTCGCAGCTAGCACAGGACCGGGGTAATTGGAGATGAATGCGAGAGGCCTTTGCCCTGCAGTGGGTGTAGATAGGCTGGTGATGATGATGCGCCCGCTGCACCGCATGCAGAGTGTTCCTCATCGCTTATGTGAGCGGGCCCGATGATGCTATCGCATTCTTTGATAGATAACCGTTGGTCGTGAAGGGTAACAGAGTGGATCCCTAGAGAGAGAGAGAGAAAACATCTTTATTTGTCCTGCAAACGCGACGCGGCCTCACGTCGTGTCAGCCGGCCACTCGGCTTCCGTCACCTACTCATTCCTACCCCCGGGTGGGGGTGACACTTTCGGGCGTTGAAGCTCGAGGGCGTCCGACACTTGCTGGACGGCCATGTGTTGTATGACGTAGTCTTTGCACGCCGCCGCACTGACAAGGTACGGCGGGAACGTCTCTGCTGCACTGGCCTCACTCGGGTGTCTTCTGCAGTCCCACAGGATGTGGGCTGCCGTGGACCTGTCCTTCTTGCACATCACACACACATCACTGGGGTACACCTCCGGGCATATGTGTTTAGCTATTACTGGCGTCATCAGCGCACGTGTTTGCAGCTGCCTAAACACCACTGCTTCGCGTCGCGTCAGCTTAGGGTGGGGTGGGGGTAGCGTCCGGCGGTTAGTCCGCTACCACTCCAGGGTGTCCTTGTAGGTGGGGAGTGGCACCACCTCGTCGTCTTCCTCCGCCGCAAGTTGGGGGCTCGGGCTCGCGCCGGAGAGGGTGGATCCCTAGAGAAGGTAATCGTTGCAGGGGGCGGCAGAAAGTTGATGGACAGATGAGATCAAGAAGTTTGCGGTGATAAATTGGTCGCAGTTAGGACATGACCGGGGTAATTGGAGATTAATGGGAGAGACATTTGTCCCGCAGTGGGCGTAGATAGGATGACGACGACGACGACGATGATGATGATGATGATGATGATGATGATGAGGAGGAGGAGGAGGGGGAGGAGGAGGAGGAGGAGGAGGAGGAGGGGGAGGAGGAGGAGAGGAGGAGGAGGGGGAGGAGGAGGAGGAGGAGGAGGAGGAGGAGGAGGAGGAGGAGGAGGAGGAGGAGGAGGAAGAAACAGTCCCTTACAATTGCTAGTCCGTCATGGCTGATCTGCTGCATACAACAGTGGCTGTGCAGCACACTCATACGTTCACCGAACTGCACCCCACAGGTCTCGTCCCATGGCGTCCTCAACTGCGGTTATTTTGCCAGAATCGTCAATGGTTGACCCTAACATGACATGACATTTAAAACAACCATTTATGTCCCTCATTAGCACTCTATGGTGCTTGGCTAGGCGTGAACCAAGATAAAACAGGGAGAGTACGTATCCGCACTAAAAGGCAGCGTGAATTTCCAGGGCAGAAGAAGAAAGACCGGGCTCCAGGAGCGCTTTCCTTTATGGAGTCCTTCCCGCTCACATTGATTTTAAGTCTGAAAGTCGGGTAGCCCCATTGGCTGTAGTTTTAAAGGTGTCCTTACTCTCCCGCACGCTGTTTTCAGGGCACATCGTTCGTGATTTCATTTCATTTCATTTATTTACTCTCAGGGCCGCAAGGCGTTATAGAGGGGAGTGGCATTTTCACAGGAATAAAAAGTAATACAGCATATAATAGTATAGTAACAAAAATTACAAGAAGTCGCTCACCACGGACTTGAAATGAGCTGGATCGGTGATAGTGATATGAAGGCGGGAAGGTGGTTCCATTCGGAGCTGGTTTTGGGGGCGAAAGAGTAAAAATGCAGATTTGTTTTGCATATCGGTGCTCCAACCTTGAACTTATGATTAGTACGGTGCGAGACATACGATGGTACTGAAAAAAGTGTATGCTTTAGATATTCATTGTAAAAAAATATTTTGTAGAACACACACAAACGGGAAATGGCTCGCCTTTTAGCAAGATCAAGAAGGTTCAATGTTAGTTTTATATGAGTGACACTTGCTGTTCTGGAATAATTGCATTGTGCAAAATGAGCCGCATGGTTTTGAATAGATTCGAGATCAATGATGAGGTTGTTAGTATGCGGATCCCAGACGCAAGAAGCGTATTCCATTTTTATCGAACGAGGGTTTTATACAGTAGAAGTTTTAACGAGACCGGTGCTGAGGCAAAGTTACGGCGAATAATGCTGTTAGTTTTGTTAATAATGTACTCTATATGTGTGCGCCAAGAAAGGTCACTGGAAATGTGAACGCTAAGATATTTGTATGTGTTAGCGGGATCAAGCGGGGAACCATTCAGACTATACGTAGGCAGTTCTGCTTGTGTTGCGGATTTGGGGAACACCTGAGGTTACAGGGCAAATATTAGAGTCATGGTTATTAAAACTGTGGGTCAATATTGAGGTTAGGGAGTTTAAAAAGCAGTAAGCTATGAGATACAGTATCGAACGCTTTAGCGAAATCAATAAAGATGCAGTCAATAACAGAGGAATTATCTAACACTCTGGACAAATCATTAGTGAAAGCTAGCAAATGGGTTTCGAATGAGTATTTTTTTCGAAAACCGGGCCGATGGGCTGAGAAAAATGAATTAGACTCTAGGTAGTTAACAAGGCGGGAATAAGTTATGTGCTCCAATAGTATGAAAGACACCGAGGTTAGAGATATAGGTCATTTATATAGGTCGTAGAGATATAAGGGTTGCCTGAGGCGTCCTCCGAAAAAAAGGATATAGGTGATTGTGGGAACAGCCTAGCAGACGATGGTTGCGCTGGCGGCTTCGAGCGTGCGTACCGTACGGTATACCTTCGCTTGTTTCGCCGCTTTATTTAAAAAATCGGTGGCCGCACATGCCTGGTCACGCGGTTGCCTCATGTGACGAGGATAAGGGCCTGGTAAGTTGTTCACTACCTGGTGCAGGGTCTGAAGCAGACCGACAAGTTGCCCGAGGCGTCCTCAGAAAACGAAATGCAAGGGGGCAACGTGGAGAAGCCCGCCGATAACAAGGCGTCTGAGGTGAGGCACTTGCTTGCTAGTCGGCCCAGTGCCGAGTTGCACGGCTGTGTACGTATGAACGGCCATGTCAGTAGTTTGCGCGCCCTAGCATTCTCACTCCGCACAGCAGCTGCGTTCGGCTCATAGAGGTATTTTTGAATACCAACAGATTGCATTACAGTCAAAACTCGATTTAACGAAGCCCTATTTAACGAAAGTCCCGGCATAACGAAATTAACCCGATCTTCCCTCAGACACCCATTGAGCCAAATGCTTTGAATAACTCGAAATAACGAATATCATGATCTGTCCCGGTCTGACAAGCCTTTCTCAAAAAATAAAGCTCAAAAAGTGTTAATTTTTGGCCAGTTTTGTAGAGAACCTCTCAAAATTGATTCTCCACGGTCCAAAGATAACCTCGCGAGCACCTTTGTCCCGCTTTTGCGAAACCGCGTGGCGCAAAATGGGAGTTGTAATTTTTAGATGATTTAGATGATTTTTAGATGATTTTTAGATGATTTATAATTCACCAGATGGCGCCAGCTGTAAAAAAAAAAAAAGCTTCGTTCGCACTTCATAGATAGCTCTGGCGCTTATCCAATTCGATCATCATGGTTATTTGGTCTTCGGCGGTCGGATTTTTCTGGGCGTGCTGTGTGTTGTTCGTTACCCATCGTTCTGCGGGTACTTCACGTGCTGTCGCCCTTCTTTTGCATCGTTCTTCGTTAGAACTCGCGTTGTATTTGTGAAGTTCAAGTTGTTAAGCCAGAGTCCGTCTAGCATTGCTACTAGTGTGCGCGGAAGTAGTGTGTGCAAGCCAGCACACCGCTAAACCCTGTGACGAGTGTTTCCGACATGGAGCCCACCAAGAAAAGAAAAAGCTTACTTTGGACGACAAATCAGACATTATTCGTGCAGTAACAACTGGACAAAAGAAATGTGGCGTGGCTGCAGCACATGGCATTCTAGGCAGTACTCTTTCTACAATATTGAATGGGAAAAACAACATCCTCCGCGCCACTTCTTCGGGGAACCCTTCACCCAAGAAAGCGCTGAAGACTCTGACGAAGATGTTGGTGATATCGAAGTCTGCCGTGCCGACACCGGATCAATCGATGGATGCCCTTGATCTGCTGCGGATGTTTGCCGGAACGCACGAGGATACGGCGGATCCACTAGACACACAACAAACTTACCATAAATTAGTGCGTCCGCCGCCTACAATGCGCTCGCAAGCAAACATTGCCGATTTCTTTGGTGGGAAATAAATCTGTAGTCCCCCGGGGGCCGTTCTTGTTCACCTAACAATTTTCATAGTCTCGATTTATACGCGCGGACCGGAATTTTATTTACGGAGCATTTACGCTTCGCAATTACGACGCCGCATAAGCTTGCTGGATGCCGCTACAATATGTAATCGAATGTACCGAACAAATGACCAAGAAAGACGTAACTCGATTTACCGAAGTTCTCGATTTAACGAAATGATTCGCGACTACCCTAAACTTTGTTAAGTCGAGCTTTGACTGCATCTGTTTGTCTTCAATCGCAGTTTCTTGAACATCATCAAAAAGACGCATCTGACAGGAGGAAGTGTTACTGCGAAGCCGTGGTTTCCCCATAAAGCGTCCGTGTACAAAAACTAAGAATGCGCCGCGTTTCTAAAAATATCATTAGGCTGGTTTATACTTTGTACGCTGTTCTCTTGATGCTTATTTGACATCGTTATCGGCCGCCCTAACGACCACGGAAGTGCTACCTGAGGCGCTAGGCTCCCATTTTGTAGTCGCCTTGGTATGTTGGAAAACCTAGCGTTTCACAGTACCACAGACACCAAAACCTGGTCGTCATCAAATTCTGTAGCATTAACTTTCAAATAAACGATGACGGGCCTCTTTCCTACCCGCCACGACGCCACCCAACAGGAAGCCGGATCGAGCGGCGGCGACAAAGGCGCCAAGGACGAGCTCAACAGGACACTCAAATTCCAGATCAAATCACAGCCAGGCGGGGACCGGAGAGGGGACCAAGGTCACTGCAAGTACAGGAGCAAGGTGAGTGTGTCACTGTAGGATGATCGTGACGAAGATTGATGAGGATAAAAAGCGTTCTTTTGCATCGGGGGGTAAAGAAACTTGCTGTTCTAGTCAAGAGCCGGTGATCAATACTTCATAACACCATATATTACTGTGGTTGCGGGCGCGGTTGTCTCATTTGATAGGAATTTCGACTCCGTGGTCAGGTGTGACGTTGCTGCGCGCTTTCTCGCGTACCTGGTGTGACTCAGTTCATCTCGCGTCCATATGGCATTAGGCATAACGCATGTGACCAGTTAACCTCACCGCCATCGCAAGGATGATGCGACGTCACTGGCTCACAAAGCACGCGCTGTGTGCGACGCGGCTGATGGAAGTACATACTTGCGCTCACTTGGATTGTGACGCCCTATCCACTTCTGCTGACGTCGTGCCCCGTGACGGCAGTGTTGTGTAATACGTTGAAACAGCAACGCCTGCTAAACTAGTGGTTTAATTATGATCGAAGGGACACTGGAACGTGAAGTGTACTTATTATTTAAATTATTGTACTGAACTAGTGAATCCTGTGGGATCAACGCTAGACAGCTTTGCAGGTTAAAAGGGGGGGGGGGGGGGGACACCGGACAAATCATTGTTTACTTATCCTACCTTCGCCTTCGTCCTCGTTTGCTGCTCTTTAGTACTAGTTAGATTTACATGAACTCACCCGAATAGCTAAGTTAATTCCAGGATGTCACCGACGTTTGTGGCAGTAAGAGACGTCCCACCAGCTCCGCGTCCGTCACCTCACCCGCCCTTGTTTCACTCTCCACGAGGCCCTCTTTCACTCTCCATTTCACTACCTGTTTCACAGTCACTCGGTGAGAAGACAAGCGGCCGCGAACATACCGTGAGGGCGTTGGGTGTGCATCAACGGTTCATACCACAAGCTGCGGGTAGCCCAGTGGATGTTTGACAGTTCCCAACAATGCGCCCGCTGAACGCCAGTAACATCCCGTTACATTGTACAAAGACAAAATGAAGAAAAGCGAGAATAGGCGCTGGCACGGTGGAAGGACTTTCCCGTCCCCACGCTGGGCACGTGGAACCGCTGTGCCACACTACAACGCCACGGTAAGTTGGACGCAC
Source organism: Haemaphysalis longicornis (assembly GCF_048455015.1). Lineage (NCBI taxonomy): Eukaryota > Metazoa > Arthropoda > Arachnida > Ixodida > Ixodidae > Haemaphysalis > Haemaphysalis longicornis. The sequence goes on from NW_027526225.1 coordinate 116,073,399, forward strand.
TCAGTTGGCTCATTGTTGAGAACCGTCTAGCATCCACTGTGCGCCACAAAGCTCGTGAAATGAACTGTAACTGTATCGCAGCTTTTTGTACGCCCCCTCTGCACGCGCAGGAGAAACCATGCGCGTTCCGTTTCGCAGACCTGTGGCAAGTCGCGCTGTGGCGACGAACGCGGTACAGCCAAAACCTGCTCGAGGAGCTGTCGGCGTCGCCACCGCTCGGCCTCGTGCGCCGGTAACCACCAGCGGCTTCGAGACGAAGAAGGGGCGCCACCCGCGGGAGGTGTTCTCAGGGGACCGCCCTCGCGGAGTCACCGACACCACGTGCACCACCATCGGCACCAGCACCGCGTTCGCGACGAGGAAGCAGATCACGACAACGGCTGCGATCACCCCTCGGTTCCCCCGGCTGGTAATCGACGATGCTGCCGCGCCGCGGCGGCTGCGAGCAAATCCCGCTGCCTCGGGGTGGGTGGACGCTTGTGGTTATATGTGCGTTTGCCACTCACCATATTTGCTCATTTTGACGGAATGGAGGGGGCGTTGGCATGCACACTGACGCGAATAAAAAAATTAGCAGTGGCTTAGCTCGGCTATGCCAGGATATACGTAGCGTGAGCTAAGGCTCAGCTGGTTATTCTTAGGTTTCCTGGTTGTCTAGGATTAGCTGAATATCATGCTTACTTTTGCTAAAACGATGTCCAATCCAATCCAGTCCAGTCCAGTCACTGCTCTTCCCGCATGAGCAGCACGGCTCTCCAAGAGCCACGCGAAACGGCTATCAAGCGGCTCTGGCGCAGTGACAGACTTGGCTACTGCGCAACGGAGCCGACAGCTCGGCACGCACCGGCGCCAGTGCGTCTGCCGCGGCTATGACGTCACTCCTCTGGAATGCGCAGACTAGCGAATGTGGAGACCCAATTCTCTACACCCGTGCTACAATTGGATTGGATTTCCAATACGATCCAATTTAATCCAATCCACATCCAATCCAAACCAATCCAATCCAAATCCAATCTCATGCTCTTCGCGCTTGCGCAGTACGGCCCTTCACGGCCCACGCGAAACTGCTCAACCTCGGCCAGTGTAGCCTACGCTACAAAAACTGGATATGGGCGCTAAGAACTGGTACCGGGTGGAACATGATGCGAACCAGTACGTCTCGTCGAGGTAGGGTCATGACTGGCGGGCCGCCGGCACGAGAGTTGATTGTGTTTCGACGATGAAGAAGACAGAGGTGATACTTAAACTATTAATCCATGACGAGCGCAGAAAAACGTCGTTACAGTCGGTCACTGGCGTGCGAAAACATGACAACTCAATCGGGCTGAATAACGGCCTCTGGCCGAACCCAGTCAACGGACTGACTAGCTCGCTCAAAGGCGAGCGCTTTGAGCGCTCCTCTCCAAGGGCCACAGCACGCATCGAACAACATTAAAAAAGCAGCTAGTCAAGCACAAACAAGCAAAACCTTCTCGCTGCGTCAGCGTGACGATGAGTAGACACTGCGCGTAGCCAATCGGCGCGCATGCGCAGGACGGTCCTTTGTTCACACCGCAATTTCAAGTCCGTAAGGGAGGCCGGGAATTGCTTGGTGCTTCTCGGCGCGCCTAAACTTTCGCCTCTTTACATAACTTCAGCCACGGCCGGACTGGAGGAGCGGCGAAAAGTGCGCGCCCGCCGCTCCTCCAGCCCGGCCGTGCTTCAGCATTATGAATAGCGGTCTGGCCAAATGACATCCACCCCAGTTGTGCGTTCACTCTTTCAGAAATCACCGAGTCACGGTACAAGCCGCGGGCACCGCCGATCCGAGTGCGCTGGTGACAAAGCTTCGAGACGAGAACGTGGTCAAAACATTGGCGGAAAAAAATCGTGCGCCAAGAAGAACACGAAGGGAGGCAGCCAATCGGCTGGCGTCTTCAGCCGGTACCGATCCAACTATTGCTCCGCGGACACCGGTCAGTCCAGCTCGACGTCTGCGTCGGAGGACAATGAAGGTGACGCGGCAAGGCAGACTGGACCAGGACGGGACGACGAAGGCGGTTCCAACACGTTTACGCTTACGCAGACGCGCAAGGTGTCCTCGCCCATTTCCGCCCGGCGTGATGAAGAGCGGGGTCGAAGCCGGAGCAACTGTTCGGCCAGGCGGTGCGGCGAAGGTCCCGTCGAGTCCACCGTTGAAAAACACGTCCTGGAGCTCAACTTCCCGCCGTCACCCCTGATGCGAAGCATTTCGAACCTACTTGAACAGAGCTGCCGCTGCCCCGCTGATAGTGAGGGGAAAACGCGGGACGTAGGCGGCGATTGCGGAGGTGATGATGACCGTGAGGACGACGACGAAGAACGCTTCGTGCATCACATGAAGCCTGGGCAGACTTGCGAGCTGCATGGTGACAGTCAGGTGAGTTAGTTCGTGCGCTGAAGCGTGCTGGCCTCAAGGAATTAACTACTACTACTCAACTAATACTACTCAAGGAATTAACCTTGAGTAGTAACTAATCGGGAAAGACAGGTTATACCAGACTTACATGTAAGCATGTTGGAGTGAGATACAAACGTTGTCAGGTGAGTGAGTTCATGCGCTGAAGCGTGCAGGCCTGCTCTGTGATTAGGAATTAACCTTGAGTAGTAACTAATCAGTAAAGACATGTTATCCCAGATTAACATGTAAACATGTTGGGGTGAAATACAAACGTTGCCAGCTTAGTTTATAAGGTTAGGCCCTATAATATCTTTGCCAGAATTTGTTTTTCGTAAAATTACATGCGTTTCTTAAATGTAAGAATCTGCCTGGACTCAACTATGAAACCTGTCTGTTCAACTGAAATGCTAAAACGTCTAATGGGTCATTTCCCTACGTAAGAAGGTGCCGCATAAAAAAGAAAACACGGTTGCCACAACCAAAAAGTACGGGCTCGCATCAGCACAGGAAATGTGTTCTAGCGGAAATCAACATAACGCGGCATCACATGATTGACGTCACTCATAAGTGGCCTCCAGGTATGTCTTCAAGGTCAATAGCAGAGCGCTGACGCATTGTTTTGACAATTCCAATTACGGGAGTTTCTGCGCAATTTTTTTTTTCATCAAAAGCACCCTAATGACCTGTGGTCAAACACACTGCTAGGTGATCCTCGTCTCGCTTCCGGAGCCTCACAAGTTGACGGTGGAGCACGTGGTGCGGAAGTCGGATTCCCTGATCGAGAATGAACGGCGGCACCGCAGAGATGAAGACCGCAAACTGCGGCAAAAATCCGACGAGGGCGAGTGCCGTCGTAGTCGCAGCAGGGACATGGTTCGCCACCTGGAAACGCAGGCCCAACCGAGGTATCGCAGGAAACACAGCTACGTCAGGTATGCTAATCTCCCGGCTCCCTCGCGTAACAATCTGTAGTTTGTCCCCAGCGCCTGACACTGGGGACACGCTACAGAATTGTTAATTTGTCAGATCGGCGGAAATAAATGTGTACCACGTGTCTTCTGAAAGGCGTTAAGGCTTCCCGAAATGAAAACTTAGTTTTGTCCCAATAGTACCGCAAGCAATGTTTCTAGAAACATGGTAACGTCATCATACGAAGAGCAGTGCTTGATGCCTCCGAACTTTCGATAAAAGACGTCGAATGTTTTTTTTTTTAATCTGTTGTATTTGCGAAAGAGATGAGACTGCCACATTCCTCTACTTTTGTCCTGGCTAGGCCATCATGCCTTCCTGATTATGACGCCCTTCCCTGAAATTATGTTTCGACAACGTGCATTCGTTTTTAACCCGAAAGTGTTTTATTTCTGGGTACAACAACATTTTAGTGACGCCATATTCGTCACGGAAGCGACGCCGGTACAACGAAGCAATCGGCCTGTAAGGGCTGCACCCCTGCACATAGGGTCTTCTTGCGGGGAAGCAGCCTTGAGAACCACGAAGTACGTTAAAATTAGGGTTGTTTGTTTTCTGGTTTTATATTTTTACACGAAAGTGTTTTATGCCGGGATACACCAAGATTTCACTGACGTCATATCCCTCACGCAAATGACGCCAGTACACCTTTGCCGAAACGACCCGCCAGCAGGACGTCTCTCGCCAAGCACACCCACAAGACAGCCGCTGAACCATAAATCATGCTCAGCTGCAGATTTCGCTGAACATTTCACTTTCGTGTTTCACCGATTCCTATGACAGAGGAATCAGCCACAATTTTTTCTGTGGTGTTCCTGTGTTTCGGTGTTTCTCGTTTTCGGTGCAGTTTTTCGGTAATCGATGAAACACCGCTCACTTTTCCAGGTACACAACGCGGCGTGAGAAGGGTGAAGCGTGCCGAAACGCACAGATCCTGACCAAGGTGGCGGACCCACACCGGGACTTGTCGCCCGAGAGCGACTCGAGCGAAGACCACGATGGCGACTATTTCGCCGACAGCAAAGAGAAAGGCACCGAAGAAGCCGTGGTCTGCCCCGCCTTCAAGACCATCCGTCCCAGACGGGGTCACGATGGCGGCGAACAACGCCCCGTTTCGAATACTTGCAGGCAACGGGAGATCAAGTTGACCATTCCCAAGCCCAGCGCTCAAGGCTGCCACCCTACACAGACAGAGAAGGGGAGGTCGTTGCAGTTCCGCAGCACGATGCACAAACATAGCAGGGTAATTATCTGTTCACAAAGCCTACATTGACAGAAAATAAAAAAACGCTACTTAGTCTGCTGTCCAACAACAGAGCGCAATGAAACTAGTACTGGTATGTGTTTATTATACTTTCATCGCCTTGGTATTATACTTTCATCACCTCTGTATTTCTCTCACTGTTCTCAGCACTCCCTTCCGCTCCTTGCTTGTGACTTCCGTTATCTCGCTCACTGCCCTTCCTTACATATGCCCGTCCGTCCGTCTGTCCATCCGTCTGTCTGTGTCTGTCTGTCTGTCTGTCGGTCCGTCCGTCCGTCCGTCCGTCTGTGTCTGACTGCCTGTCCGTCTGTCCGTCCATCTGTCCATCCGTCTGTCCGTCCGTCTGTCTGTCTGTCTGTCTGTCTGTCTGTCTGTGTCTGTCTTTGTATGCCTGTGTCTGTCTCTGTCATTCTGTCTGTATGTATGTCTGTCTCTGTCTGTCGCTGTCTGTCTCTGTACGTCCGTCCGTCTGTCCCTCCGTCCGTCTGTCTGTCTGTCGGTGTCTGTCTGTCTGTCTGTCTGTCTGTCCGTCTGTCATCACATTCGTGTTGTGTTTGTCGCTTTCTTTTTTGTTCTCGTATCGCTCTTTCGTTTTGTGCTTCGGAATTTGCTTGTCAAAATGTGCCATTCCACTCCAGATGTCACCCTCGATCATACAACAAGCACGCTGCACGCAGGCGTCAGTTGAGCGCGATGGCATCGGAGGCGACGGCAGCGGGGGAGCCAGCTGCGGAGACGACGACAACACGCTTCGCATCGTGTTCACCGACTCCAGGCTGAACACGGAGCTGCGCTGCATCCTTCAAGACAGCTGTTCAGACTCCAGAGCCGTTGGTGACCGCTCGGGCGCGAAGCGGTGTTCCAGCCGCACTGCGATCGGTCGGCGAGGCAGCGGTGGTTCGTGCGCGCGGCGTGCGCAAGAAACTACCAGCGACGACACCGACTTCGTGAGCGTGGTGCGTAGCCATGTCGCAGTCTGGGAATGGGGCGACGGCATATGCCTTCTTTCACCTTTGCGTTGCCCTTGAGTCAGACATGCGTGAGTTGGGAGTATCCTGTTTTCTGTGCGAGTGAACGCTCCGGTGACTCGGCAAAGAATGCCTCCCATTAAAATATTGTTGGGTTACCCGCCGCGGTGGCTGAGTGGCTAAGGCGTTGCGCTGCTGAGCACGAGGACGCAGGTTCGATTACCGGCCGCGGCGGCCGCTTTTTTGATAAAGGCGAAAAGCAAAAACACCTGTGTGTACGAGAACGCCTGTGTGTACGACGTTAAAGGTCCCCAGGTGGTCAAAATTAATCCGGAGCCCTCCACTACGGCGTACTTCATGGCCTGCGTGGCGTCGGTGCCTTAAACCCTACAATCAATCAATCGACCTGGCGTCATCCCGAGCGACTAAGCCGGCAGCGGCGCGAAGGCGGCGCCACCGGAGCTGACGTCACATAATCCTCACCTTGACGTCACCTCTCCCCGCGTAAGGTTATTGGCAGTCACTCTGTGTTCTCGGATCGACGACGAAAGTACTCGCCGACATGGCTCATGTATTGCGGCCGCAATAATTATAAACGGCTGCGGATAACTTACTCGATACTTTATTTTCCCGTCGCATTTAAGCGTGCAAGATGTGGGAGCAGCAGTACTGTCATCCTTGGGCACCGCAGCACAGCAATAAGGAAACCATCGCTGTTAGAGAATTATATAGATAACAGAACTCCAACTCTCCTACAAAATCAGGAGATTGGGCAGAGGCTGTGATCTCACTATTCTCGCATGTCTTGTGCCCTCCTCGATAAGTTCAAGTAGCCCGTTACAGGTCCCCTTGCATAGTTTGTGTCCCCGTCTACGTGCTTGGGCCGGTCTATTCCCACAGTGTCCTTAGCAAACTATTCCTGCGTATAATGAATCAATTTGAATTGCTGTGGGCTTCCATGGGGCCTTTTCAGGAGTCACAAAATGTAGAGCAAAAGAAAATGACATCCACGTGAATTTTTGTTCTCTCCAAAATTTATTTTGCAGAAGCTCACCACCCTTGGGACCTTCCCCTAAATCAGTGGTTATGGATAGTCTGTCGGAACTGCACCCAAAATATGTTCTTTGCCGCCCCACAGAAATACGAAAGAGATTTTCGCAGCCCTTGGAAGCTCTTCATGCAGCTTTCGAAAGCAATCCCATCGCCTTAACCTAGTCTGATTCTGCCTCCGTGCCCAGTAAAGACAGATCACAATATAAGGGGTTCCGTTCTCCTCTAAAATATTAAAATTACCTAAATTTGACCTTCAAGCTCATCCAAGGCAAAACTTCGGTGTAGCCAGCTCCTCTGGCTTTTGCGCAGTGGAGATGAACAGGGCCTCACTGTCAGTCTTTCGTGCCGTCGCCGCCAGAGGCACTGGCTGCATTCAAGTTTACTCCAGTCTGCGTCAAGAGAGCCGACAGTGGCGACCAACATCTTTGTGCTGTCGGTGATACAATTGTAGTTGCGGTAATTTCTGCTACAAAGGCGGCACTCATGGAAATACGATACTTTCGTCCTTGGCTAAACAAAAACATGCAATAAAGATAAATACGTGCCAACCAAAAATGGTCTCGTACTTTCCGAAAGCGAGCCAAACCGAGCTATCGCTCCGTAAACTTGGTTTAACCGCGTTCATCCACGGCAATTCCTATGTTCTGCCGTGCAGGGCAGTGGGAGACGCAGTGACCGCGCCAACTGCGGCTGCGTGCGAGTCTCCGGGGCCGGGCCACCGCCTCTTGCGCGACGTTTTCCGGACGCCTCGGACATCGTGTCCAGTAGCTACTACTCGTCCACGCGCGAGTCCAGCCTGGCCCTGGACGAGGCTGCCGCGCGCAGTGGTTGCCGGCTGTGCAACGCCATGGACGTAATGACGGTCGGCAGGAACCCTCCTTGCACGGGGACCCGGCACCGACACACGTACCAGCGCTGCCGGAGTACGAGAAAATGCTGACGTCGTGGCTGTTGCGCGTTGTCGTCGAAACAAATTCACCGAATGTTGCGATTTTCGTTTCGGTTATCTGGAAGCTCAGGTAGTAAAAACGAGGACCCGCATTTATACTCTACGAAGCTTTTACGTGGGCTGCACTCAATTGTGTACTTTTCCACTGCGTTTTGCAGTGAGGCTCTTTGATTTACAGTTTGGGACTCCCCGCGGACTCCACGAGAAGCAGTCTGACATTCGTTTTTCGTTCCGCACAGGGGGGCTGTGGTGAGGAGAATCTTCGGATTACACGAGGATTATCCGCGGTGATTCCGAGAATAAATCGAAGCGCGCAGTGTCTTGACAAAAAAAAAAAAAGAAAGATTGTGAGATTGTGAAAATGGAAGCTAGTATACTAAAATTTGGTCGAAAGTTGTTTTTTGTTTTTTTAAGTTTGTTGTTCAGCGACAAACGCTATCTAATGATGCGAACATAACTGTGGCGGAGCGACCGACTCGTTGCGGTTGAGCCGCCAGTGAATGGCGCCGTGATACCCCCGATGGAACGCTTTTAATGGCGGCGACTAATTTACTATGACAATGATAGTGTGGCCGTTTGTTCCACCGGCTACGTCGTTTTCTTCTACGATTCACAACATACTCCCGACCACAAAAGATGTGAAGAACATCAATTTGTAGAAATGGTTCCTGGCCTAAACATAGCACCGTAGTTCTATACACACAACATTGCGGCTCAGAGCAGATTGTCTTTGCGGCCCTTCTGCAGGTTTCTTCCTTTTTTTGGTCGTGCAACCTTGATCTTCATCTTTCAATGGTTCATGGAGCTTGACAGCTGGTTTACCTGGCCAGGACCGTCGAGATATGTGATCGTCCCACCCGATGGAAGCGAAGTCGTCTGGCGTCCGTCGAAGGTTATCTGACGGTTCGCTTGATATGTATTTTGCTTTGCGAAAACAATCTTCATGGTCGGGACCGTATAGTCAGTGGTTCCAAACGTCCACCCAGGGTTTCGTTGTGGGTCGTGTCGATGTTGTTCTTCGTGAGGCAGGCGTTGTGGTGTGGATGTCCGCGTTAGTGTCCGCTTTCCGAAGCCCATTAGTCTGAGGAACGCCAACCATTACTTGCTGGCGGTTGCATATCGTGCTCCGTTTCTGGGCTGGACCTTGCAGCGCCCATCTGAGAGTGGTCTTAGAAGCAACCAATCCTTGCACATCCGTGCTGCGTATTCGTGCACATTCGTGGCATGAATGTGCACCTAAACTACAGTCATCATGCTACCTGTAGCATGATGCTGATGCTACAGGTTGGCGCTCTTGGCTGCTGTGTGATGTATATCTTGCTTTCACTTCCTATAGAAGGCCGGGGCGCGTGTTTCCAAACGCTTCGCTGCACAGAGCATCCACGCGACGTGCGATGTAACTGCGCGCACTATTCTTTTAAGCGACTGCTAAAAGGAGCCCACCCTTCGGGCTATGTGGCCTCGATGTAGGTTACTCAGCACTAGCGCTGACGGCTTGCGTTCAAGCCCCAGTAGGTGTGCCTCTTGGTTTGTTTTTTTTTCGTTGCTTACCTTTTTTCCTAAATTTAATGTTTTCTCTAAACACAAATCTACGTGTTGTTTTTGTTAATAATAGTGATTTGGTATGCTTTAAGTCGTTTTAGGTTTGGGGTGCAGCCAATGACGACATTACCGTTCTGCATCGCGCGAACAGAGATGTCACGTGGGCGCTCTGTGCAGCGAAGTGTTTGGAAATGCGCGCCCGGGCTATCTTGTTTCTACCAATTTTAACGAACACTGAAGTGTGTTTGTTGAACACTCCTCTCTATCACGCGAGAGAAAAGCATTTTGCGCATCATACATGCCTCCCCCCAGTTACGCTTACAAGACAACTTCGTGGCGGCAGCAGAGGCTTTGAAAATTGGGTTAAGGGAGAACGCGCGGCAGCAGGGTAAGTCCCTAGGGCGAATCAAATTTCGTTTCGAGACGCTGTTCTGTCGCTCCCTCCTTTCAGCGTTGCTCAAGGTGCCAAGATTTAGCGTTGCGCAGAGACTTAGCGCTGATAACGATCGAGGCCTAAGCCTTTCAAAAATAAGCGAAACGGTAACCCGGGCCAACGAGGTATTAAAGGGGCCATGCAGAAAAATCCAGGTCTGGTTGATTGGATAGATTGCCCCGTTAAAGTAACACTGACACCACATTTAAAGCAACCTTTCGTTGGTGGTGGGTTATGGCGACACGGGGATTGACCACCACGTACTGTGGACAAACCCCACTATAGCAGTAAGAGTAGTGGGGTAAGCAATGGAAGTTACGAGCGCAGGCTTGAACATAAAAGCTACAGTGCGTACTGCGCGCACTATGCCGGTTATAGCTGCGCAGCTGTGGATAGCGTTGAGCTTACACTGGCCAACTCGAATAAGCGACATTGTCTTTTGTGAGTGTTTGTTGAGCATACCCAATGTTTCACGAAACGAGTATTCTCAACCGTAAGACACATTATCCAGGCACAAATACAGCCAAAAAAGCGAAGGTAGCGGTCACGATCAGTGTGGTGGTGCCATCTAAGAGGACTGACGGTAAATAAGGCGTTCCGCCGTTTGCTGCAGCCCTAGTCCGCATACTTACGTTGGCTTCAGTACTTGCCGCGGATAGGTCATCGTAGACGTCACGAAACAGGCTATTCAGCGGGATAATCAAAATTACCGCTTAGCTTGTTTAATTTCTCAGTAAATAAAACATGATTTGGTGCCGAACAAGCGCTGGGGACAGTATAAAACACCCAATCTCTCGAATAAAACAAGCTTGTATTTTGTCTGTGTGACCCCTTCAACCACCCCACCGCAAAGCAAGCAAGCAATACAGTTTTCTAAAGCGTCGCTAGTGGCAGCGTAAGAATAATCTAAGCCATAGGAGCAATGACATTGATACGGGAAGCAAGCTGAACGACACCAGCTTTGCAGTGATTGGGGGTAGGCTGGCTGCACAGCCGATGTACGTTTGTTGCTGAGATAATGCAGAGGAAACGTTGTGCCGCTCAGTTAGATCGGAGCTACGCCGAGATGTAGCACCGCGTCCCTGTGGATAATGCGATTGTTTTCAACCGCATCATCTAAGCGGAAAAAATCTGTGGATGAGGCGCCCGGATGACGCCATTTAGTGAGTGCATCAAATGTCTTCATGCTCCACCTTCCCATCTACGTCTTTGTTCACTCACTGGCCTAACAATGTGCCGTCTACAGTGTATTTAGACTAAATTTGCCGCTCTAGCGCATTTTTGGGGGGATGTAGCTGTGCAATGCTGCTCACTGGATAGAGGAGCCGCTCGTGCCTGGCGGATTTTTGCGCGCCGATACAGTGGCGCGGAGCAGCATCCTGGGCTTATAACACCACCTCCAGATGGCGCGGTGGTCTGCGTGAGTATGAGACGCCGCCGATGCGCCCTAAGAGAGTGAAAGGATCACGTGCACGCGCGCCAGCGACGTTCGCACTGCGGCCAGGACACCCAGGCTCATCACGCATAACAGGAACGTCTTCTCTAACATGGAAACGTGGCGCACACAACGAATGTATGCTGGGTATGCTGACACTAAAACGCGATTCAAGGCAACAACGCATGGCAATAACGAAAGCCGTCGAGCGCCGTGAGAAGTGCACCCAAGAAGTAGCTACACGCGCAACAAAATGCGTCTCAACCATGCTGCGCCACGTCGTCCGTTCAATCATTTTAAACAAGGCTACTTGAACCGCATGGCGTGGTTCAGAACATTGTCATTAATTCCGATGTAAACAGGCAGAAGGATCAACATGTGGGCAAGTTGGCATTGGTGAACCATCGTGGCACAGGACGACGCCCTGTGTCTTCTCGTTTCGCGTCTACTACGCTGCCGTCCACAAACACCGTTGGAAGCTTCACTTTACTTCGTTTCCCACATATGAGTCGGATCCGATAATTTACTATTCTGCCATGCTTATACCTCTTGACTGAAACAACATTGTGCCTTGTCCGCCTGTTCCTCTTCAAAGCTATAGAAAGCAGTCCAGATGGAGAACCACCGACAGTGTTGCTCCTTAGTTATCTAGTAGCTCGCCAGACAATGACATGGCGGGAACCCGTGGTTATCTTCCCGCATTGCGCAGCTTTTGCTTCGTGGTCGTCCTCTGTACATAATAGTGCTGTGCTTAGCTTGGGAGGCTCAAAAACCGATTTGCGGAGATTTATACTATTCTGCAGCAATTCCCTTAAGGAGGTCATAAGGGCTACGTACCGCTTTGCCTTATTCGAAAGACAGGGCAGTTCTTTCCTCGCGACGACCCGATCAACTGAAATGAGTAATCAATATTTGCAAGGGCGGGCTCGAAATTATTTGCTTGAAGTTGCTATCCATATAACATGGTGAAGGCCCTGGATGGCAGTCATTAACGGTCAGTCGATTAACTCAGGCCGTCGGAGACGAACCAGACGGTTGAAACTGCTGGCAAAACCTAGAAAACGCTATCAGGGCGTTTCAGCCTTTAATAACCCGATGGGCGTAAGGGCGAAGCTGTGGGCTTTGATTGTGCTTGCAGGGATGAAAGCGACCAGAGCCGGTGGAGTCATCACAACACTTAGTGCTTCTCAAAGAACAGCAGGCGCAGTTTTAAGCTAAACTGTGCGGGGATCGCGACTTTCACGCGAACCCCTTTCTGGCTAGCTTCCCATCGCGGCCGGCGTGCACAACGAGCCTCGCTCACGCGACGGGAACCATACGGGAGGGCGTCAGCGACCGGACGGTTTGTTGTCGCCCTGGTGGAGGCGTTGACCCTTTTCCCCTCTGCCTGACCCGAGAACCAGTTCTTCCTCGATACTAGCGCCACCAAAAGGCGAGGTCTGGTGGGTTGTCGCATGACGAGAGGACGCTCTCTTGTCTTGGGGATCCGGTAGCGCGCGGACGTTTCGGCGCGCTGGTCCTGACCTGGGGAACGCGCCACAAAGGACGCGTCCGGGCGAGCTGGGAGACTGCAACCGCGCTCGCACTCCGCAGCGCTCCGCTGCTCCGGTATGCCATCGGTGAGTCGAACCATCTCGATCTCTAGCGTTGTTTAATGTCTCGCTCCCAGTGTTACCGTTATGGCCTACGATTAGTCTGTATGCAGTATATTTGATTCGCACTTTGCAATAAATGCTGCCATTGGTGTTTTGCCCTCGCCGCCTCCTGCCTTTGTCTGTCTCCGCAAACAACGGACCCGTCCGCAGCCGGCGCTCGCAAGGCATGTTTGCTGAGCGCGGATGGCTGCGGGGTGGGAATAACTAGTGTGTGAAATGTAGAATCTCACAACTATAATGGCTAGACTTTCATTTATTTTACAGCAAAGCTGTATACCTTTACACCGCAACGGTATCATCACCGGGCAAAAACCATCTCCGCGGGCAAAAAAAAAAAAACGCCACGGCGCCAAGGCCTAAGACGCTGAGCGCATGCGTCAGGCTAATCAGACATACATCATGGAGCTCGGAAGTCTTTAAAACCCCTTCAGGCGCAACGTTCACATTTGTGGACACCAAGTTCACACCTCCGTATCTAGAACATAGGTTTTCAATCTCGCGCGCAGACAGGGCTAGCTCTCTCAATTTCTACCTGTTGCGGCCAGAACCCGCGGCGCCATTTGTTGCACTATTTCAAAATAAAATCGTAAACCAAAGTAAAAAAATGCACGCATCCACTTTTTATGACGGGACACACACGTGACTCTTATTTTTTAGTCTTTTGCGTCATACCCTTCAAGCGGGAAGAAAATTTTGCATGTCAGTAACAGCTAAGATATCTATCATGCTATAGAACAAGATTTTGGCAATAGGCAACTATTTAGAATGACTGAAAGGCACAGCAAAATTTTGCGTCCACGATCGTGGACGTTGCGCCTCAGTGCCTCCTTTTTTTAAAGGGCTTCTATTTCGCTATTTCTCGGTTCCGCCTGCAGCGAATGATGTTTAAGCGGATACGCTTTCTTTCCTGAACTTCGAGATCATGCATCGAAACGTCATGAAGTCGGTGATGCTACAGCAGAAGAAGTCTTGATGAAAATAGCCAATGGAGATGTTTCAGATGGCGACTTTGAGATGCTTCAGACGACCACTGGCCAGAGAAAATTAAAATCACTGGCCATAGCAAACAATCATACCCAATGCGCAACGCTGCAGGAAAGAGGAATGTTCGTTCAAGAGGCGCGTCCGCTGCAGGAAGTGCGACTTTTTTTTTTTTTTTGTGACGTCTCCGAGCAACTGCTTCTACCTGCTTAATTCTAAATAGACTTTTTCTTGTGAACTAGCGCCAAATCGACAAACTAAGTACTTTTCCTGCAATGATCGTTTGCGAGTTTCAGAAATCGGAGTGTCTGTTTTCTTTTCTTGTCGGCTTTCACTCGTATTACTGCTTTGAGGCGCAATGTCCACAAATGTGGACACTAAGAAAAATTTTACCAATAAACATTTTTTGCACTTCTCCTGGATTCGTTGTTTTAAGAGTCTCAGATATTCACAATATGAACGGAAAATATTTTTCACCGTGTCAGACTTAATTCGCGCCTGAAGGGGAAACCATCAATTAAGCATCGAAACCGCAATATATATGATAAGGCGCCTGCGGACAATGGGAACCCCACCATGTGTTCCTGTAAAGATTATGCTTGCAGATTATCTTTGAAGGCTAGGCAGGACTATCACTAAATAGAGCAGTTCTTGCCCAAGACGCCGAGCGCATACGTCAGGCTAGACAGGACCGAGCAGTTGCCGCCAGAGAAGCCGAGCGTAGTGTGAATGCGTTATCTTTTATTCGTATTCGGATCGACGTCAGTCGCGCGCAGCGGCAGAGCAGGGAGGTCAAGCTATAGGCCTACCAGAGTTGACCGACTAAAACGCATAAACAACAAAATGGTGGCGCCCATGTACCGTCGCCGTGTAAACAAAGGTCACGTAGGGCGAACTGGCCAATGATCATGGCGGTGGTACGGAACAATCGGAGAAAAGAGCGCCGATACTCTGTACCCTTACCCAGTGACACTTGCTGAGCGCAAGCGACAAGAGCGCCGAGACGACGAGAAACGTTTCATACCATCCTCCATCACCATTTGTTGTGGTTTACAACATCTTTGCTGGACATCCACTTTCGCAGGGCGGGATGGCGGCCAATGTTTTGGTGCATCCGAGCAGAAACCCACAACGCTCTGCGTGTCTTTGAAGCACGAGGCGTTCTATTGGGAGTCGTTGGAAATGGAACGTGCATGTATGCGTCTACATTAGCTCGCGGTCACCATCAAAGCCACACGCCGCTGAAAAAAATGATTTCGACCTTAAGCGTCTCCTCAATTGGATTGTCTATTGACTAGGTTAGTTAATATTAGCAAGATTTTTAAGATCAAAGCATGACTTACACCTCACATTTCTAGGTCTCATTTTTATCAGTCACCATAGAAACCATTTTTGAGAACAGTAAAGCGAAAAAAAAGAGTGTGCGCGTAAGTACGCGTCGTTCTAGGATTGACATCTCCCGATGCTCAAGAGAAATAAAATGTGCGCATAATTTTTACCTGCATTCTGTGTCACACCTTTGTCGTGTGCTAAAGAGCGCCACTGGTCATTCCACTTCACACAGTGCAATGGCTATGTTTTGTTCGTTGATATTCAGGCTACAAAAGCGGATTCACTTCGGCTAGAGCGACTCGAGGCGTGCTGCAGAGTCCCCAGTGATCTCAATTCAGATGGTAGCGCTAGCCTGCGCTTCATGGTTATTTACCCTATGCCTTATTTTAACGACTGCGAACTACGTCTTCAAGCAAGCAAAAGTACTCCGATATTCGGCTTCTTTGGCCGGGATAAGCCAATTTATGCGCGAAATCTGGTGCGGGAAAGTAACTGATGAGTGAAATACATAACAAAGAAGGTTCCCGTTCAGGGTGCCGAAACGTCATTGTTTTATTTTCTCTTGTGGTCGGCGTCTTCCTTATTATGTATTTCAATGTCATTCCCGACCAGACGGGCGTCCGTCGAAGCCTCGATTTCATTTTTAACTGATGAGTCTCCACCCTATCCGCTGTTTTTCACACTGTGTAAATTCTTCGGTTGAAGTTTAGGTAAAATATGGAGTCTGTAATGCCGGCGACCAGGTATTTCGCTTGGAGCGAAGCTGTATGTTGTCTCAATGTTGTCATTAGGACCAAGCGGGCGCAAATCGGCTGGGGTACCGTAGTCGCAATGATGGGTGTTTTAATGATGTACTTTGTCGTTGTTTACAGTCACTTGTATAAAGAAACACATCACAATTGTCTCTTTGTTCTAGGCAGGCGTAGTCGCCTTCAAACGACCTGTACTTAAAACGCTTTCTTGGACAAAACGCGTTTCGTGTAGAGTAGAGTTAACACATATATAAGGTGTCACATTCCCGCTTTCTATTCGCTGCAGTTTTCCTTAGGTGGTATTCGTTGAAAAGTTAATAAACGTTTTTCCAGTCCAATCCAATTAGCTGCCAATTTCTTCGCTTGGCAACACTGGAAATGGCCACAGACATGGCCGATGCACCACGGACATGGCGCGGCTTGGGCCACTACGCCCGCACGCCGAAGAAAAAAAAACACCGGTGTGCGTCGTTTGCTCCGTTTCAACCCGATTCTCAACGGTGGTGTCAACCGAGATGCTATTAATCGCACTCACAATGAACTCGAGGCAATACTTCGCGTTCGGTGAGGAAGAGTTTGAAACGTGCAACAAAGGCATGCGCTCAGCACGGACAAGTACCGCCATCCCGCGGAGCCCGATGTAAACAGTGACGCCGAACTCACATGGTTGCCTGCATACGCGCCTCGCCAGTGAATACAAGCAATAAAAGTAGGCATTTTTAATCATCAGCGACACAATAAATACCATAGTAAAATTCATACAAATCAGAAAGGGTAGCGTGCTGCAGCTAAAGAACAATGATAAACCACCTGAGCACTGACGTTGACCATTCATAGTTTGTCGTCAACGGCCGAGAGGTGTCCCATCTGCGCCAGGCGTTCGCAGCGCCACCCTGGTGGCCGAATACCGGCGACACAACTGCGGCCTTCGCTGAAGTAGACTGGCGCTACCTGACACCGGTCTGTGCGACTGCGGAGAGCAGGGGCCAAGCCAGTGGCTGATCGGGTGGGCTGCACCTGCCGTCCAAGTCGTCGAGGAAGGGGTCCCACACAACAACGGTCGCATCGCCCATATTGTTTGCGTACGAACGACGCATGCGCGCGGCGATCTCCTCTGGCCCTGCGAACACCGCCAGCTGAAGAGAAAACGGCGTTCTTACTACGTATTCCTGAACGCAGCACCGCATTTCAATGTGATACCACTGTTTACAAAACTACATTACTCATTTTCTGACTAAAAATTAGCAGTGGCTTAGCTCGGCTACAGGTTGCGTGAGCTAAGGTTCAGCTGGTTATTTTTAGCTTTCCTGGTTGCGTAGGATTGGCTTGATTATCATGCTTACTGCTGCTTCAATGACACACACACCGTATACGCAATATGTGACACATGCGTATTTATAAACCGGCTCCAGCGCAGCATCACCATTCACCCCAGAGATAAGCTGGTTCCACAGGCGCACGCCGGTGTTGACGCGACGCGCGAGCCATCGGTTCCACATCCGGCCAACCCTCGCATGATCGTTGATTGATTGATTGTAGGGTTTAACGCGCCGACGCAACGCAGGCGATGAGGCGCGCAGTAGTGGAGGGCTCCGGATTAATTTCGACCACCTGGGGATCTTTAACGTGCGCCGAAATCTCGTACACACGGGTGTTTTTGCTTTTCGCCTCCATCGAAAAGCGGCCGCCGCAGCCGGGAATCGAACCCACGACCTCGTGCTCAGCAGCACAACGCCTTAGCCACTGAGCCACCGCGACGGGTCCTCGCATGATCGTCAAGTGGACGTGGCCGCCACGTGCGGAACGGAGGCCGGCGAAGGCGCTGGGCGCATGGGATGTGTGCGAGACGCGGGGCAGCAAGCAACGTTCTGTGCGCCGTGTGACGTCGCTTCTCGTCGCGCGTGTGCAGAACGGCTCTCCAGGAGCCACGCGAAACTGCTCAACCTCGGCCAGTGTAGTTGTTTGTAGTTGTTTCATCATCATCGTGATCATGTCTGTGCCCCACTACAGAAGAAGGCATCTCCTTGAGATGTCCAGTCACTTCTTTGATCATTTCGTCGCGCCCAGTCATTTTCACCAAATTGATGATGATGATTTGTTTTTATTGACGCAAGGCCAGCTAGGGCAAAGAGCGCCAAAGACATGGTTATTTATGATACACTTGTAAGTGAAAATAGTAAAATAGCACAGTAAAAATGAAACAAAAGTGAAGCGAAATAAAATCCAATGAAGATGGCTGGTGCATAGGGCCAGTTGATCGCACATGATATGAGATGGGTTCTAAAAAGTGAATCTTTGTCAAAAATTTAAAAGTACGTTTAATCGAAAACATGGCGTTATCTCCCAGAAAGTATGCTGGATGCACCGGAAAGTTGTATCTGTACAGCTCTGGAAAGTGTTTACGTCGTGTTGTTTCTAGTGCTTTTCATTGTGTGAGGATATGTGTTACGGATAGGCCCTTTCCGCACCTGCCACACAATGGTCTTGAGGAACCAGTGAGCAGGTGTGAGTGTGTTACATGTGTGTGGCCTATCCGTAATCCAGCTAAGGCAACTTCCGCCTGTCTGTTGCGTGTGTCGGTGGTGTATGGTCCCAAGAGTGGCTTTATTACGTGGCATTATTATTTTTTTATTATTATTTATAATTTTCTTAGTACATCCCCCATCGAACCTTGGGTTTCCCCTCGGTTGCTTTACTGTTCCTTGAAAGCCCCTCCTCTGAACGGTTGCTCTTCGTCGACATTACACGATCTGCCCAGGCGCACTTCTTTCGCCTAATCTGAACTCGCATATCTTTTACGCGAGTTTAATCCCTAGTCCAGGGTAGTGTCTGAGCGTTGCAACTAGCATTTCTTATTGCATGATTCGTCGGGAATAGTTGAGTTTGCTTTTAAGGCGCTTAGTAAGCCCTCAAGTTTCCGCACCATATGTCATCACTGGTTATATACCGGTATAGTTTTAGGGGCAAAGGCAGCTTACGGCTAAAACTTTGGGTTTGCTTACGAAACACTTATCGACATACTCCTGCTTTTAATTTCTTTCAATGATATGGGTCACCACTGACAATTCTCCCAAGACGGTTATAATCGTCCACTTGTATTCCGTTACCCACCTTAAAAGGACACCCTAGCTGCATGTCTGTTCAACATTCTCTTCTTTTATTGCATGGTACTTTTTTTTAAATATGTAACTGCACCATATATGCTTGGCGATTCGTGCAGTCATAGACAAATGAAATGGGAACACGAAAAATGAACCAGGACACACGAAAAGCGCGATTTCTTTTTGTGTAAGTCAAATTGAGGCGTTGCTTAGTCACAGTGGAAAAAGTGGCCGCGTATCGTTGCAAATGTCGTCAAAAGACTATACTCTTTGCCGACATTTGCCTCCCTTCGCTTACCTGCTCAACTCTCATGTTCCTCTTGCGTCGCTGTCCTCCCAAAGTAAACACGCTAAAGTTTTGCTCAAGTCGATTTAAATGTACCGCGTTCCACTGCTTCAGGCCGCGGGTGCCTCGATGCCAGCGCTGCCGTACGGAGGAGGCGCGCGTGAATCGAGGTGCCCCAGTCCATGTGTTTTCCAAGCAGAACGTGGAACCTATCTAGTGTAACCTTTCGTAACTGTTGCAGCTTGATTTCTTAAAATGCCGCCAGAAGCGGTAGTGGTGCGGGCGACAGCAGGCGACAGTATGCTTTTGTTTTCTGCAATGGATGTAGTATTTCATTTCGCAAAAAATAAAGCACCCATGGATTTTCTTATAAAGGAACACGGTTAATATATCTTGCGTATCAATTTCCTGTCTTATATTTGCGTACTGTCTTTTTCTTGTTCAACAATGTTGACAAGTATGAACATATAAACCGGACTTAGACGTTTAGATTTCGCTGTGAGTATATAAGACTATTGCGGCAGACTTAGTTTCACTTTGGCTGTGTGGCTGAATAATCGAGCCACGGACAGACAGACGGACAGACAGAGCAAAATTTCTGGGCTTAAGTATCCCAAGAAAGGCTATCGTCTTTCAAAGTTAGGAAAAGTGGATTTATAAATATACCAATGACGCGCCATTATTACACATCCACGAGCAGTGTGTTTCAAATTTCCGTGTGTCTGGTTCATATTTTCGTGTTCCCATTCCATTTGTCCATGCGCTGTACCTCCTTCCGCCCTACCCGTCGTACTGACATGTCGCGCAGTTAGTCCCGTAATAAGTAAATCAAAAAATTGGCCGCGTATCTGCTCCTTTCGTTTCAAATGTCTACGCAAGACGACAGTCAACTAGCGCCCCTGGCAAGTAAATGCATCCCTTCTCTTTTCCGCTCACCTCTCATGCTGTTCCTTTCCCGTCTCGTTCCTCCCAAAATAACGCGCTAGAGGTTTGCTCAAGTCAATTTAAATTTACCGCGTTCTACTGCTGTATCGATGCCAGCGCTGCCGTACGGCGGAGACGCGCGTGAATTGAGGCACCCTACTACAACGCTTATACAACCACCATGCCCTACTGCACAAGCGTTCCAAGCTGAACGTGGATCCATCTAGTGGTACCTTTCATTGGTGTTGCCGCTTGATTCTTAAATGCCGCCATGTAGTAGCGCTGGCAATAGCAGGCGACGGTTTTCTGCCGTTGATGTATACATAGTATTTCATTTGCTATCGCAAAAACCAAGCATTCCTATTTTTTTTAATAAAGGAACACTGAAAATATCACTTATTCATTCATTTTCTCCCTTATATTTACGTAATGTCTTGCTTTTGTTCAACAATGTTGACAAGTAAGAACAGTTACACCGGACTTCGAAGTTTAGATTTGGCTCTGAGTATATAAGACTATTGCGCAGATTTTATTTCATTTTGGCCGGGCGGCTGAATCGAGTCACAGACAGACAAACATACAGGCAGACAGACAGACAGACAGACAGGCCAAAAGTAATGCGAAAGCATTAATGTGTAATTTTGTGCTCCAGGGAGTTCGGCACCCCGGCCACAACGATGGCAATGAGTTCGGGGGGGGGGGGGGGGCCAGAGCAGC
The DNA here is from genome assembly GCF_048455015.1 of Haemaphysalis longicornis. NCBI lineage: Eukaryota > Metazoa > Arthropoda > Arachnida > Ixodida > Ixodidae > Haemaphysalis > Haemaphysalis longicornis. The sequence goes on from NW_027526225.1 coordinate 116,094,179, forward strand.
ATAGCTCACTGGTGGAGACTACTGCGCTGCATGGTGAGGTAGCAGCGGTTTTTTATGTTTCTTGAGGCAAAAGCCTCATGTTACTAGATGTTACTAGAGTATGTTACTAGAATGTGTTACTAGAAGGCGTTACTAGAAAGTATGTTACTACAAGGTGTCCATGACTGACTCAGGCGTCGACAATGGTGTCATAAGCCGAGGAAGGTTAGAAGCGAACCAAAGCATGCTACCGTGTGTAAGATATGACTAATGATTACCAAAGTCAATAATTATTGATTTTTAATTGACAGTAATATTTAGTACGACTGATTAAGGTGTCTTACGATGGAATAAAGTAAATACGGTTGATTAAGACGGATTAGAATGGGTTTAGGTTGAATGGAACGGATTGATGTTGCATTTCTCCGCATTTCTCAAATATATTGCTTATGTATAGTGCATACGGACTTTCTATGTGAGAATGAACCAAAACTTTCAATTCATATTTGTGACCCCGTTATCAACTTTGTTTATTTTCCTTTTCATCAAATTTGGTTCTTTATGACGTATTTTGTAAAACTGGCCAAGTTAAAACGTGTATTCTAGCTGCATTTATGTAGCTTGTCTCCTGTGCCTTGTAACGGCTTTCTGAGCCTTTGTCAAGCTAGTCAAGCAGCTTTTAGCCAGAAAGCCGTACACTTGCTTCTGGGAAATAAACCTGACTTGGATTGAGGAGAATTAATATGGGCCCAGGAAGAGCAGGATGCGTTCAGGGGGGCAAAGTACCCTCTAATATAAAATACTTAAACGAGCGTGCAGTAAAGTCTATGCGGAACAGTGGAATGTGGGGGCTCTGCAAATCCCAGTACCCATCCACAACTATCTTACCATTGGAATCCTCGTTACGATGTCCTGTGAAACACTTGGTCTGTGGTGCATGGCCCGTAACAAACAAAGTTACTGGCTGTAGTGCCGCACAATCTCGTCTTTCCTGGCAAGCTAATTTTGACGAAGGGCTTGCGTTCGGGCTAGTTGGTATTCCATAGCGTTCATCTTAAGCGAACAAAAAACACACGGACACAGAAGACAAGGGCAAGATTTCCAACTAAATTTTATTGAATCAGGGCGAAATATATACCAGCAAAAAAGCAAGAGATACATAAAAGGTTACGATTATACAGAGATTAGAATAACGGAATCACTTGTCACTGTCCCACACGTGTCAGTCATTACCACCACCAGCGCTTTTTTAAGAACGCTGCCTCCTTATCCGACAAGGCTACCGATGTTGTACTGACACACTGGAAATCGCCTAACTGCATTTCAGCATGACTGCAACGAGCGCCGTAAGACGGCGGTTATACCGTATTTGCACGGTATCACACATCGGCTGAAGAAAATAGGGCAGAGGGCTGGCGTTCGTGTTGTAATGCCCCCACCAATCAAGCTCGCGAGGCTTTGCAGACGCACATGTCCTGTACAAAAATAAAATACTGGCTGTAGCGTTGGGCACCAAAACAAGTACGTAGAATGCGATAGAGGGGTTGTGCACCGTGTTTCGTTGGCCTGCGTAAAAGTATATATGTAGGCCAGACGGGACGGTGTGTCAACTCCACGTTACGCGAACATCAAAATAACGTACACAAAAGAAAGGATGGGAACCCGGCAACTCGCTGCGGTGAATGCCCCCCGTATGAGCCGTACTTTGTAAACTCTGTGATATTGCTTCCGGACTCTGATCAGCGCTCGCGTGAGATAGTGGAGGCAGCTGAAATGCAGATAGGCGATTTCCAGTGTGTCAGTACAACATCGGTAGCCTTGTCGGATAAGGAGGCAGCGTTCTTAAAAAAGAACTGGTCGTGGTAATGACTCACACGTGTGGGACAGTGCCAAGTGATTCCGTTATTCTAATCTCTGTATAATAGTTAACTTTTCTGTATCTCTTGTCTTTTTGCTGCTATATATGTCGCACTGATTCAATAAAATTTACTTGAAAGTAGCGCTTGCCCCTGTCTTCTGTGTCCGCGTGTTTTTTGTGCGCTTAAGATGAACGCTAATTTTGACGTTGAATGTCCAATGTTAAATACTGACGCTAACGGCCTTCACAGTACGCACCTCTGTGAAGTCGTCGGCGCCCTTTTCGAGAGTCCATGAGCACTCCGTGTCGTTGTCGAAGGAGCGCCTCTTCAGTCGGCAGACCGTTTCGTAGCTGATCTTTTCCGGCGTCCCCAATGGCCCGTTGGAAGCCATGGCCACGCTGGCCGGGTCCACAAGTCGCGGGTGGGTGATCGGCAGAGTCATCCGGAGCATGTGGACTCCCACCTGCACTCACACCATTCCGATACCATCAAATTGGTACAAAGTTCCCGCGGACGACAGTAAGGCCATCTGTTGCCGTCAGCCAACAATGTACTGCGTAAAAAATTGCCTTACTTCCTACTTAAAGAAACAGCTTAAAGGGGCCATGGCGACAAAATGAAGTTTCATTCATTGCCTCGCTAGAATAAAAATGACACCACTTTTAACTTACTCTAGGTAAATAGCTACACAATGAGAAAAAACAGAAATTATAAGCTACCAGAATAAGCTGATTGATTGATTGATTGATTGATTCATTGATTCATTGATTAATCCATTGATTCATTGATTGATTGATTCATTGATTGATTGATTGATTGATTGATTGATTGATTGATTGATTGATTGATTGATTGATTGATTGATTGATTGATTGATTGATTGATTGATTGATTGATTGATTGATTGATTGATTGATTGATTGATTGATTGATTGATTGATTGATTGATTGATTGATTGATTGATTGATTCATTCATTCATTCATTCATTGTAAGGTTTAACGCGCCGACGCAACGAAGGCAATGAGGCGCGCCGTAGCGGAGGGCTCAGGATTAATTTTGACCACCTGGGGATCTTTACCGTGCGCCGAAATCGTTTTTGCTTTTCGCCTCCATCAGAAAAGCAGCCGCCGCGGCCGGAATCGAACCGGCGCCTTCGTGCTCAGCAGCAGGACGCCTTAGCCAATGAGCCACCGCGGAGGGTTCCAGAATAAGCTATTTGCGCTTGAATTTAGTGCATAATTTTGTAGCAGTAAGAATGGTGGTGGTAAACAATAACAGTTACTAACGGGCAAGTAGAGAGTAAGCAGTCAGTGCGTCACTACACCGGCCAACGCTGTCTAACCCCACCGTCAGACGCGTTGGGCTTGTCTGATACGACATTGGCTAACTGTCATAAAGAGACACTGCCACTTACGCGACCCTGTTTTTCGACTCATACACAATGTTTTCCGAAACGATTATGACCACCCGAATAGAAATACTGCAGGTACAAGTCTGCTCAGAAGCAAACAGAGTGCGAAAAGTGGTCCTTGAACGGTATCTCTGCACCATCTAGGCAGGTGGCCGGTAACCAAGGTAACCAAAGGGGCCTTTTGCAGCTAACGACAGCCTCAGTCAACATAGTAACTTTTCTTTTAGGTACCTGCCCATTATATAGATCCTTGCTGACGCCACAAAACGTACAGTGCAGATTTAATTTATTTTTAGACTGTTTAATTTTTTTTTTTTGAAGAATGCGCCGTTTGTTGTCGGAAAAACGCTGAGCGTACTATAAAGCAGCAAATCCTTTGAATATAACAAACTTGTATTTATCTCTTCACGGGTAATTTATTTTGAACCACAAGCTGGTCTGCAAGGTACAGTCTTTCTCAAACTTTTCAACGCCAAGCCGGAAACGCACAGTGCGCAAAAAATTCAATGTAAAAGCTTACGTCCCGAGCGAGGCTGAAAGATTTGATGCCGCAAAGCTAGAGAAAACACATTTCTTTGTTACTGTCATAAAATATTTTTATCACATTTAAACGTAAAGCTTGTTCTTTGAATTCTTTGTGGTCGAAAAGGCTTAGGATTGGTTAAGAAAACTTTGACAAAGAGTGCAGCTTTCTTTGAAGTGTATACCGCTAAAATCGCGTGGCAACATCATATCTCCCATCCAAATTACGAAGCCTCACACGTCGCATAGCTTTCTTTTGTGCGCCTCATACATGTCGATCACGCAAATTTGATGTGTCCACGCACCGATATGGTGTAGGCCAGTCTATCAGCAAAGTTAGGGGCGACCCCCAAAGACAAGATGTAGTCTCGAACTGGGGGGAACGAGGCGGCAGCGAAGTCACCCCTCCCGCTGCAATCAAGGATGTCCTGCAAAAGCCACCTCGAGTCAGAACCGCACACAGGTTCGGAGTAGAGTTCGAAATATTGCTGGATGACGCCAGCGAGAAGCTTAGACACGCAGTAAAGCGATCTCATTTCCCCCGCATACCGGCCCGGGCTGTCAGGGATGCTACGTAGGCTAGTAAGCAGCACATTTTCACCTGCTTTCGCTCTTTTGTAGCCTGAGCTACACTGGCCGAGGTTGAGCAGCTTCGCGTGGCTCCTGGAGAGCCGTGCGCGCATGCGCGAGGAGCATGCAGTGCCGTCTCGCGGCGCCCAGCTGGCGCGCCGAAGCCACCGCCACCGGCCCCGCTGCCGCGACTGGATTAGATTGAATTAGAGTGGATTGAAAATGATTTTAGCAGCAGTAAGCATGACAATCAGCTAATCCCAGACAACCAGGAAACCTAAAAATAACCAGCTGAACCTTAGTTCACGCTTCGTATATCCTGGCATATCCGAGCTAAGCCACTGCTCAAAAGGACGTAGATTGGGGCTAATTGGTGGTTCTTCATGTTCAATTGCGCCTCGTCCCTGTCCGTTAGTGTCCGTTCGTCTGCATACTTAGCGCGATTGAACATGAAGCCACTGCTATTTTTTTCAGAGGCCTACAAGCATATAGCACCAAAATGTGTATTATTTTACTGCCGCTCACCATTACACTATTTCTCTTGCTTGCTGTTGGACATGTTAACCACGCAATTATAAATGGCATTCAGAAACCACAGCTCATTCACGGTTAGGTAATAACGGCAATGTCACTCATTCGCAAAAGTTTCCGCTTGCGCAGCCGGAAGTACACGACACTGCTAAACGACACGGAGATAGTATTTGCCAAATATTTCCGCTAGAGGGAGAAAGTAGATGTGAGGGGGGTCTATGCAGACAACAATGACACCAGCGTATACCTCCTCCTCAAAGCGTAATAGGTTCACCGCAAACCAAACACGCTTTGAAAATTTGACGGCCAAACAAGTTCAGCACGGCAACAAGTTCATGGGGGCCAAAGAAAAAGGCCGCCATCTCGCCCTGAGAAAGTGGATGTCCAACGAAGCTTTTGTAAACTGTACGCATGCTGGTGTGGGAGGGTATGAAATGTTCCTCGTCGTATCGGCGGTCTCGTCACGTGCGCTCGGCTTCTCTGGCGGCACAGCCTGACGCAAGCGCTCGCCTTCGCATCATGACGTCAACTCCCCTATTCGCGAGCAGCTGCAAACTTGGTCTATACCACACGTATTGTAGGCGGGCCAGTTGGTACGTATTTCTGAGATTAACACCGCGAAAGAACGGGACAACAGAGGAGTAGACTAACACAGCGCTGACTAACAACTGAAGTTTTATTATCCCTGGACAGCAACAAATAGAAAAAAGGAGGGTGACACGTGATGCTAGACTTAACTAAAAATGTTTTACACACAAAAGCAAGAACCAAATGCCGCGCAATCTAAACACAGTAATCGGCACAGCTAAAGCAGACCAGCACAAACAGTCCACCACATATCGGAGGCTCCTCCGCGCGTGGATTCTGCTAGCTATCTAAATAACTGATTTCTTTCTCCGTAAGCGCTGTGTTAGTCTACTCCCTTGTTGTCCCGTTCTTTCGCGCTGTTAATCTCAGGTCTATACCAGGTACGTATTGGGGGGTCCCATTGTTCACAGGCGCATTATCATCTATTGTGTGGTTTCCATGTTTTTTTTTGTGTGTTTTTAGCTGCGGAGTACCTTAGGACCGCACAATGTCCGTTCGCGTCCGTGCGCATAGCATTTACCATCGAAAAAAATCACACAGGCCCCGGCAGGATTCGAGCCTGTGTCTGGTAGACCAGACAGAGTTAGTGTCAGTTGTCTTAACCATTGGGCTACAACCGTGAGTTAGTACCCGAGAGGCAAACGGCTTACTCCCTCGCCCGTAACGGTGCGGAGTACCTTATGACCTCCCAATGTCCGTCCGCGTCCATCCGTGCGCACACCACCATCAAGCGAAAATCAAGCGAAATTCGATTTGAGCCATGAGTTAGTTTCGTTCAACTCACAGCTCGAATCTAATGACGGTCGGGGCGCAAATCGGATGTCACTCGGGGCGCAACTTGGATGTCACTTCGAGTCCCCTTACTCCGCTCCGCACCCTCCCCATCATCCACGGGGTGGAGATGCTGCCATTTTTAGATGCGGAGCATCTTATAGTCTGGGCATGTCCCGCGTCGGCGTCCGCACTCGCACTGCGCATGCGCAACTCTCCTCCTTCCCTCTCTCCCACAGCTGCGCGATACTCCTGCCACTTCGCCTCTCGTACCAGCTGCGTGCACTTCGCTTTCGCTTCTCCCGCGTTCTCGCTTCTGCTTTCGCGGCGCATGCTCGGCGCTTGCGCATCTCTCCTCCTCTCGTCTCCTCTCCTTCAACCTTGAATGTAAATCGGGTAGCGCGCTGCGCGCGTTCAGTTCAGCGCTTGCTGCGGTTGACTCCACTTCACTCCGTTCTTCCGATGAAGTGTGATGGAAGCAACAGTCCCGTCAGTTAGTGGGTTGGCGCAAGCAAGCGTCAGCACCACCCCACAAACCAACAGCAACGCTACGTCCACTGAAGACAAAGCTGCGCAGCGAAGGGCACGCGACGCTGAGCGCAAACGCTTGAAGCGAGCGGCGGACCCTGAGCTTCGTCGGCGCGAATGCTCGGCGCTTGCGCATCTCTCCTCCTCTCGTCTCCTCTCCTCCAACCCTGAATGTAAATCGGGTAGCGCGCTGCGCGCGTTCAGTTCAGCGCTTGCTGCGGTTGACTCCACTTCACTCCGTTCTTCTACGAACACAACGGAAACACAACGGAACCCCGAGATGCTCCGCATCCACTCAGCGTTCCCTTCGGGAAGATGGGGCTAATTTTTCTAATCAATACTCAACTCTACGCTGTATGCCTGATAGCAAAGAAAGACTGCATGGGCTTCTCTGCGGCAAATGCTGGCTCCCGCCAAGCCTGACGCACGCGCTCGGCGTCTTGGGCGACAACTGCTGGATCCTGCCTGGATTTCTCGTTTACGACACGAAATTTTCCGACCAAAAAGAGGCTAACAGCTTCGCTGTAAAAACCTAAACTGGGAAAGAATTGAAAGTTGGGCGAGTTGGGTACCGTTCATCATAAAAACAACAGCTTATTTGCCTGTTACAGGCTCGAAGAGTCGGCGCATCACCTTGATAATGGCATAGAAGGAGCAGCAACAGCAAGTTTCGCGGGGCGTCTGTGTCAGGTAAGGCACAAAGTCGGTCGCGATTTCATCATTATTTTTTTCTTTATTTCATTCCGGCTAACTCAGAGGCAGCCTGTTAGAGGGCACTGCTTTGTGATGCGGGCCAGAGCCTTCTAATATAGAAGGCTCTGATGCGGGCGGGAGCGCCGTCACGTGGTACTTTTCATATTTCGCGGGCCTTCTTCAGCAGTGAGAATAAATGAGCACACAATTAATTAGCCGCCGATAATACCTAAGTTAGATGCCCCTCGTGGTTAGATACAGTACTTCTATGATTAGATACTTAATTACAAATAATTACTTATTTACGTAAAAAAAGCACTGGCCGCTACTTGCTGTACTGGAAACGTTATGCGGTAGGTTTTCTTCGAGTAACGTCATTGCTTTATTAAAATCTTGGTGCATGATAACTGGGACACCCAATCGACACGCCCTTTACACGTTCAAATTTCGGCGGGAAAAGACGATCTTCAGCGTTTATTGGCGACCGTCAAAAGCGATACGTTCAGCCGCTCACGGAGATCCGAGCGCCGTTGTTCCCAACTCATGCGCGTGTGAACATGCCACCCCCTCGTCGGCATCTCTATCATCATCAATGTTGGCGGTAAATTGGAAATTCGCGACAGGGGCCATAAAGACAAAATACAAGTTTGGTCCATTAAAGACACTCAATTCACACAATAAAAAGTTATGCGAACTTTACGCCAACTCAGGAAAAGTGAGGCAGATATTAAGAAAAACAGATGAAACAGTGGCGACTCACCCTCCACTTAAGCGCCGGTCACTATGATGTCAATATGACGTCTGAGCGACTGGCGTACGCCGACAAATCCACAGTCAAGAAACATGGCTGTTGTGCAGTTGTAGCGGTGTTTTATAGTCTCGTTTGATCGTATCACTTACATGATAATGGGAAGTTAAAGGGACCCTGCTGCACTTTTTTCAACATTTTTGAAATCTTAAATGCTTGCAGAACGCAGTCACCCAACACACCCACTACTTGGATTAGAGGGTCGCAAAGTACCTCAGCCAGAAATTACTGCTCTATTTCCATCAGATAACTTGAAAACTCGCTCAAAAGATTGTTCCCTCTTTCCCGGTCTTGACGTTCTTCGCCCTCCTTCACACAGCCATTTTTCACCCCGTCACGTCACCGTCACGTCACCGTCATGTGCGATGGTTTCTCGGGCGATTTCTCGCCGAAAACGGTGCGACGGTGACGGGAAGCCAAGCTCTACGTTTCCTTTCGCTCAACGCGGCGGGACCATGACCGTGGTCAACCAGCCAATCAGAAAACAATTTTTTTACGGCTACATTTAGCGAAAAGTGAGCACACGTAAAAATCTGAGCCATTTTCTTTACTTTTCAGATTAAGCATGCTCAATTATAGCATAAACTGATCACCAGGCAGACGCCCCTGTACTCTGACGGAGAGCTCCAGTACGAACGCTGCTTCGTTTACGTCACCGTCGCGATTTTTTGACGTGACGGTGCCGTGACGGAGAAGCTGACGGCTGTGTGAACGCTTTTAGATAGCAACTTAAAAAAAAAGCCACAAAAACAGAGCAGAAATGGAAGGCGTATCTGATGCGACGAAGAAATCACGCAGTGCCGCTCCGTGCTGGCGATAACTATAGCTTTCGGCGTGGTTCCAGCAGACGCGAAGGAAAGAGTGAAAGTGGTTATCGAAACTGTTGCAGGGTCCCTTTAACGTACGGGTAACTATGTTTTAGTGTCCCCTGTATTGCTGCACTGCTGACGTCATGCATATATCGTGAAATTCTAAAGTCTTTCAATGCCGGTTTCCGCCTTCTGGTTAAGAAAACGCCTTCAGGGTTCGAACTTAGTTGAGAGAGTTACCAAAGGCTCGTTCCCTCAAAACAAACAATATTGTAATTTGGCTTCCCGGCCCCTCAAGATAGGACGTACCGTGACCTCACCTTTCTCACGAGTGCGTGCGTCGTGACGACGATGTAGTGCAGGTGCTGAAGGATGCCGTGCAGCCGGAACTGTCGCACCAGGCCGAGCACGGGAGGGACGGTGAGGAGGACCCGCAGCCTCAGCTTCCTCAGCTTCTCAATCATCGGCGCAAAGTCGTCTTCCGTGGCTTTATTGTCGCAGTCATCGCCGGGACGGTCCCAGTGGATATTCACGCCCTGAGTGAGGTGAAACGCGCGATAGCATGTTTGTTGCTGATAACTCAAACACGTGCGGTACCAGACTTGGCAGTAATGAAATTATAGTAATTAAATTACGGTAATTAAATTCCCTTTTGCTGTAATGTGTAATGTAATGAATTAGTTTGGAGTGTTGGTAATTTAGTAATGTAATTAATTACTTCAGGCCACCCGCCGCGGTGGCTCAGTGGCTAAGGCGTTGCGCTGCTGAGCACGAGGTCGCGGGCTCGATTCCCGGCCGCGGCGGTCGCTTTTCTGATGGAGGCGAAAAGCAAAATCGCCCGTGTGTACGAGATTTCGGCGCACGTTAAAGATCCCCAGGTGGTCAAAATTAATCCGGAGCCCTCCACTACGGCGCGCCTCATCGCCTGCGTTGCGTCGGCGCGTTAAACCCTACAATCAATCGATCAATTAATTACTTCAGGCCAGTAATTTCATAGAAATTACTCATTATATTCCCAATTACTTTCGACTACGATATACCCTATCCGCTTCTCCAACGGCATAAAAAGTTGTAGAGTTCCGATACCCAAAGAGTCTCTGGGCATTGTAACTCTACGAACGCGAAGGAAACTACGCTTCGATGAGAGCTCTGTCTGCTTTCTCGTGCCTCTTCGTTCCCTTTTCATGCGTTCATGGCTTGCCGTGGCAACAGTCAGTCGGGTTAAACAAAAACGTACTGATTGTGTTCAAGGCTTCGTGACACTGGTCACTGGTGTAAACCCGCTGCTGAAAATGAAAAAAAAGTTCTTCGTTATGTCCTGCACAATCCTGCCCTCATCCGCGCCAGCGGGGGCGTCTTCTTAGAATGGAAAAAAAAAAACACTCTGTCGTTCAAACGGGGACACCTTTCCAATGCCCACTTTGAACCGCAGCTACTTCTGAGATGTAATAAAGATATCTAACATATCAAATCTAACACTGTAAATAAATTGTACATAAGTTGGTGTATAAACAAATAGTTTTGAGATTGAAGTGCATATGTGTTTAAGTGTAATTAATGTGTATGTGAGTTGGTAGTGTATGAGTGATGAATTGTTTTTAAAATAATTTCAAAGTAATTTCATTACTTTTGAAAAGTAATAGTGATGTAATGTCATTACTTTTGGCCACCTGTAATTTCTAATGTACTTTAATTACATTTTAGAAAATTGTAAAAAGTAATGAGTAATGTAATTTCATTACTTTTTAAAAGTAATTTTGCCATCTCTGTTCGGTACCTCGAAAAAATTAAGTAGTTGACAAAGTTGGTATTTCTAACACGTAACAGCGCTATAGAGGACTGTCATGTAAGCAAACAAGACACTTAATTGCGTATGGCGGTGAATAGTGTTAAATTGTCTGTCCTGTTTGCCTCACAAGTCTTTGTGCACCTTCCGGGCTGTGCGTGTTAAACAGGTACTGCACTTTGGGTTGAGTACAATTGTAACAGAAAATGATTAAGAAAACTGAGAGGTATGGACTTTGACGGAAGTTAAAATGGTATTCCTACGCGTTGTTACTGTCGACAGGAACTTCTGATTCGTCGGGAACTACTTGAGGTTCCATTACCAGCCGACGTGCGGCAGTACGGAAGCATCATATAAAGTTCCCGCATGCACTCAAAAGTGCACCGCATGCAGGTATGAATATTGAGCAGACAATGCTGGCCCGCACATGCTCTGTCACAGCAAAAACTCCGCATGTAGAAAACATAGTGCGTAAATTACAAATATTTTCTCGCAGTGCGCAAAACTTCTCTGCTATTGGCCATTATGTGATTTTCTCAAACTTCTTTTTGCGTCTGAATTCAATAGATCAGCTCATGCCTTTCATCGTTTATACCCGGCGTAAAGCAGTATTTAAATTGACACGAGAAAAAATAGTACACGCCCTCGCCGAGGGCCGCAATAACTACAGCAGTTATGTAAAACTACACGCACTTTTCGTTAATTCTCGCCAATCCAGGTTTATATGCAAATGTAGTTGCGTAAATGTTATTTTTTTAGATACTAATAGTATGTTTGAGAATTGCATGCCCTAAGATATATCAAAAAAGAGCAGTGTGAGCCCTTCGTATTACTAAAGCCCTCTGTATTTTTTTTTTTTTTTTTTTTTTGCGATCCGAAAACCGGTTTCTACTCCCTTCGAAAATGGCTCGCAGACTCTCGCCGAAACTTCTGCATATAGAAATATATCGAACATATATACCTCGTAAACTGCAAATGATACCGCCGGTGACGCCGGGGCATGACGAAGTTTGGCTGTGAGTGCAACGTCATTGCGCGAGGTGGAGTGCTTCGTCAGTGGCACGCAGAGGCTTCGTCACTGATCTTCACACACCCGGTCGATTTACGTGCCTTCGTTTGCAGGCTTCTCCTTTCTCACAACCGCTTAGCCACGGCCGCTCGATGGAAGCAAGGTTGTTTCCATCGAGCGGCTGTGGCTTAGCGAACGCGAGCGCTCCTAAACCAGGGTTTTGTAACGCAAGCTACACTAGCCGAGGTTGAGCAGTTTCGCGTGGCTCCTGGACAGCCGTGCTGCGCATGCGCGAGGAGCAGTGACGTCTCACGGCGCACAGCTGGGGCGCCGGGGCCGCCGCCACCGCCACCGCGCGCGCCTCGCCCGTCTGCGCATTCCAGAGGAGTGACGTCATAGCCGCGGCAGACGAAATGGCGCCGGCGCGTGCCAAGCTGTGCGCCTCCGTTGCGCAGTAGCCAAATCTGACGCTGCGCGGGAGCCGCTTGATATCTCCTCTCATTTTGTGCGCATGCGCAAAGGTATCAGTGGTGGTATACATATAGCGGGGCGTTTCCTAGATAACCAGGAAAGGTAAGAATAACCAGCTGTACATGCTCACGCTACGTAATCCTGGCATAGCCGAGCTAATCCACTGCTAAAATTTTCAGACCATAGTCTTTCTGGGCTATTTAAATCCGATAATTTTGCTCCGTCAGTCCGCCCGCCCGACCGTCCGCCCGACCGACCGACCGTCCGCCCGACCGTCCGCCCGACCGTCCGTCCGTCCGACCGACCGTCCGCCCGACCGACCGTCCGACCGACCGACCGACCGACCGACCGACCGACCGACCGACCGACCGTCCGTCCGTCTCTGTCTGTCTGTCTGTCTGTCTGTCTTTCCACGCCTCGTTTCAACCACACGGCCAAAAGTTAAAGTAATTATTGAGCAAGTAGCTTATATAGGCAAATCATTTCCAAACTAGTAAATCTGGTACAATATTTCATACTTGTCAGCAGTAATGCGCAAAAAGAAGCCGTTAGGCATATTCGAGGCAAAGCATTGTTCTTTTAATTAAAAATATATATGTGCTCGATCTTCGCTAAAATTAAAACTTTGCGCAAATAGGAAATTTTAAAAAACGCATTGAGAACAATGTTTTGACCTAAAACACACAAAAAAAGGCTCGCGCCCGAGCTCATACTTCGAGGCGCAATTCCAATTCCAACGGTAAAAACAAGTTCCAATAGATAGCGCGTGAGCAGGCGCTGAATTGCGTGAATTGATTTGAGCTGACCTCCACCGTGTTTATCGTCGAAGGAGCGAGATATGAGGGGACGTGGGCGGTGGAGAGAAGAGGAATGTACATAGACGAGGAATTAGAATAGAATTAACTTTCTTTTGGCAAGGCAGAGGCGATGAACAAATTTTTACGTTCATTTTCCCCCTTAATGTTGAGTTGCCCTGACTTCGCATGATTGCATTTGCAACTTTAGGGGCTGCGAATGGGCCAGCACTTGCGAACCTATTGCCAATGGCAGCATAAGTGCACAGCAGTTTTCCTTATTTGAGCTTCTGACTTGAAAGAAGAATAATTTGGCACATTTGCAATATTGCTTTCGCAATTTTTCCTTTCTTCCAGCCGTTCTTTTTTCATTCTCTATCTCTGTCTCTCTCTTTGCATGTGGCTACAGCAGTGCACTTACTTCTGTTTCCTGCGCAAAAATAAAGTTTAGAAAGCTCGGCACACTATTTCCCAGCACGAGGAATTTAAAATTCAGCTATATCCGGAATATTCCAATCGCAACTTTGCTTTAGGGTGTGAAGCACAGGGGTGGATAGGATTACACCGCGCCATTGTGGAGTTTGAGCATGTACAACGTCAAGAAACGCGCGATGCAAGGGGAGAACGAAAATTCTGTCTTTGTTACATTTCTCATCGAACCGCACCGTTCGCTACCATAAATGCACTGAGGGTATTAAAGAAACACTAAAACTTGTGGAAATCATGGAGAACCGCGACCCGCAATCCCGAGCTGGGGCGCGCTTCGTGGAGAGACGCGATGAGCTGAAACCGGTCCGGCACTCCGCTGGTTCGTCGGCGCCCCGAGAGATGGCACCACCACTCCGCGCGCTTTCCAGTTGGTGTTGGCTCGTCCGCGAACGACTGCGCGCAGCCAGGCTGTGACACCGGCGGATCAGCGCGGCCGCGGCAGACCATGGATCACAGGTGGGGACCGTTGTTGTCACGCCCCGTGAATGCCTGCCTCCCGTTCGCGATCACGACCGGATGGCGTGGTTCGTGAACGCCGTCGAGCTTTGTGCTCGTATGTTTTGCGCGTTCCCAAATAAACGGCTGTGCTTCGGCACTACTGCCTATTGTGTCCTCGTATCGGCGAACCTCGCTGGGCTGCCGTAGGTGAGGGGTTCTACGTGGTTATCACTCCGGCAGCTAGCGTGGTAGCCTGCGCCGGAGTACTGGCTAGGTCGCCCCCAAGAACCGCACATATTCCATAATCTTTCGAACAAAACAAAGCTGTATGCTGTCCTCGTGGCCCCTCTAGGCGTATAACCACTTCAAGTACTCACATCGAACAGATTGTAGGATCTGCTGTCGGCCAGGGAGTTGACAAACGCCGTACGGTCCCGGTAGTTCCTCAGCATGCGGACGAAGCTGGCCGAGTCGTCACGGGCGCCGCCGACGGTCGCGTGAAGCAGCACCTTTTTGTTGTTGTGGCGCAGTGAATTGGTCAGATAGCGAAGTGCACGCAGAGCGTTTGCTTCGGGGACGTCGTACTTGGGAAGGGCGCCCATCGCACTCGGGTACAGGGCGTAGTAGATGTACTCGGAGCAATGGGGAGTCGGCAACCGTTGCAGGAAAAGCGGCTGCCTTCTCGAGGGGATGGTGCAGGGGCCGTTGCGGTCGAGAAAAGAGGCCAAAGAATTGCAAATAGTCATTAAGAACTAAAAACAAAACATTTTAGAACGTGTCTCGTCGGTAATTGTAAGCCGCGGGTGATTTCGTATGAGGCAAGGTTCTCCAATAACTGTTGCTCGTCAAGCTTAGCCCCATTATGCGAATTTAATTTTTCTCTCTAGCGTTTTTTTTTTTTTTCTTGTGTCCAGACCTTGTTCTCTGCCGGCGTCAAAATAATGTTCCCTTGCTACGTCATTTATTTCACCGTTCATTCTGCGTCCGCTTTTTGCAATGCCACCCGAACTTTCCTGATTTCTCTCAATTCTGCAGTAATTAAGCTCTTTGTAGCGTGAGCAACACTGGCCGAGGTAGAGCAGTTTCGCGTGGCTCCTGGAGAGCCGTGCTCCGTATGCGCGAGGAGCAGTCCCGTCTCACGGCGCACAGCTGGCGCGCCGGATCCGCAACCGCCGCCGCGACTGGATTGGATTGGATTGGATTGGATTGGAAATCGTTTTAGCATCAGTAAGGCTGATAATAAGCTAATCCTAGACAACCAGGAAGCCTAAGAATAACCAGCTGAACACTAGCTCACTCTACGTATATCCTGGCATAGCCGAGCTGAGTTTTTTTATTCCTGTCAGCCCTAATTTATTTTGCTCTGATTTCAGTACCCTGAGAGGTGCTTCATAGGTCCCCAAGTTACTGCCCAATGCCTAGAAACCACAAGTACCCTGCAGTTATCTGAGGCACCAAAAGAGGTAGGCTATGTCCGCGCGTGTTTAAAAGAACAAAGTAAAATTAACAAACCGGCTCAAACTTTTGGCTAAATGAACCCACAAAGCACACAAAATATTGTCACGGGAGAGGCGGGAGTGGTGGAATGACTCATGGAGCCATGTCCCAAAATCGACGACGGCAATGGATGGGCTGGCGTGCAGCCGGTGCGGGCTCTGTCATGGCCGCTCATTGCATTCATCACCAACCATTGTTCGCGTCCTGATACACGTTTGGTAAATGTATGGGTATATCCCTATCCTGGCCCCAGCTTCGCACCGCCTCGCGTATATGAGTTTCCTAGTCAGTACAGCCAGCCGTCACCTGAGCTTGCTTACCGGGGTTATATCACAGCATATAGCCACCCTAACTGAAATAAATAACAGCCAAAGCGACCTGCAATGGTTGAAAACCACGGTGTAGAAAAATATACAACAGAAATAGCCGAAACCAGCCGAAAAGGGGAAAGCCGCAAGAAGCAGTAGCTAAAACTGACAAAAAGGCAACGAAAATACCCGAAAGCCCATTTATAACGCGTAAGGATGTCATAAATAGATTATATGCGTGATAACAAATGTTATTATTCAAATATGACAAAACCTTGAAAATGATAAAGACAGCGGTAAGGGGATTTGAACCCGGGTTAGGATGTTCGCTTCGCAGGAGCGGAACTACTACACTACGAGACCAAGTGGCTCTAAGCGATTTAATTGAGGGCCACATGCACGTGGACATAGCTTCAAACATGCCCCTAGATGGCGCCATGCGTCGCTTGGCTGTGTTGACTAGGAAACGCCTATACGCCACCGCCTGCGCCTAAACGCGGTTGTCGAGAGTACGCGGGTCCCGTCGGGAAGCCCCGCCGGGACCAGCACTACACCATGTCCCCCCTGCCTCTAGTCCACGGACCGTATACCCCATATTCGCGTGTAGACAATGACGAAGGTTCAATGAGTGCATTGCTGGTTCTTCAGGCGAAGGAACTTAGCCAGCTTACAACCTAGCTTCATGTGTTAAGACAAGTCAATGTTAGTCAAGTCAAGGTTAGCCTAAACTTCTTATGAAACGCCGTGTACTGGAGCTGCAAGATGCTCATCTATCGCAATTCTAACACGAATAAGCGAAACTTTGGTAGTTTCCTGCGGTTGTAGCTTCGAAGTTACCACCTAGGGGAGGGGGGGGGGGACCTTAAACGGCGATTGTAAGGCACCACCGCTTTCCATAAGCGTCTCGGGCTCGGCCTTCTGGCTTCGGTCTTTTATGTATCCATTTCCACCGCTACTTTCTCGCGTGCTCCTTAGCTCGCTTCTTAAAGCGGCGATGTTCGAAGCTTCGTTACATCCGGTGATCTAATAATTTATACTCGAAAAAAAAAAAGATCTCATCGCACGACCACTGACAAAACAGAACGGGCGAACGGCTAAGAGTGCGCTATTATTGAATAACCCCACTGTCACCATTTGTCAGGCACTTCTCAGTCCGTTAGATGTGGCAAACCTGCTTCATACGTGACAACAGCGTTTGGGCAACACGGCATCCCCTCCACAACAACCGCCTGAAGCAGCCACTCTTTTGACGGCGATGGATACCCACGCGACCACCGAAAGGTTTGCCATTTGCCGTTTTGTAGCAGGTACTATTTTGACAGCACTCCCCACCGACGCATGCGCCACGGGGGATCACTGACGTCATGATGCGACGTACGTCTATGGAGAGCGGTTGTGACGAAAGGACACGCAACCTGACAGCGTTGGGTCGTCGGTCGAAGCTAGAAAAGGCGTACTTGCCTCGTGCGGGGGCCTCGTTGATCACCGAGGACGAGCCCCAGGGCGGGGCGCGGGCATTGCACTGCCCTCGCGTTGACCCCTGTCACTACCTCAATCTAAGGCAGATGGGGCGTGCAATTTGATTAAATCCAGTTCTACAGAAGAGAGGGCGCCACCAACTCAGCAAGCGCGCGATTACTTCTTCCACCGGCGCTTCTGCGGCGCCCAATTAGCGTGCGCCGTGGGGCACGAGAAAGACACACGAACTTTGAATACACTTATACTCTGCATGCTTCGCCCCTCCGCAGGTTTCACGTTAGTGGAGATGGCCCGGGATTTTTCTTGAGGCGGCCGAACTCAACAGGGACATAGAAGCCCACAGCAGGATGCTGCGCACCCAACAATGGAATAAAGCGTGCAACGCGGCGGACAGCCAGATGCACTGCGACAATACGCGGAGAATGCTGGAAAGCCTCCTAGACGAGAGCGCAACCAAATCCCACCAGCATGACAACCTGGCCCGAATCATCCACAAAGGCAGAAAAAAGCGCGGAGAAGACGAGACGAAGAGGAGAATCGACAAGTACCTACCGACCGCACTCACAGAGGCGCACCCGGAATACCAGGGGGAAGAAAATGATGGGCTAGACCAGGACATCGAGGTGTGTGAGGTCGGTGCCGACCTACGAGACCTGAACACCAAGTCGGCAGCTTGACCCGACCGCGTCAAAAACAGAGCACTCAAAAATCTAAACGAAACGGCCATCGAGAACCTTACGGCCTACTTCAACAAGTGCTGGCGCACCGGGTCACTGCCCCGGCAATGGAAGGCGGCCAAGACCATCCTAATCCCCAAGCCAGGCAAACCACTCGGTATCGAGAACCTCAGACCGATCTCGCTCACGTCCTGTGTATACGCGCTAGAACACGTCCTCATGAACATATGGCAGAAGTACCTCGAAGACAGAGGGCTCAACCCCGACACGATCATCGGGTTTAGGAACAAGCTCGGCATCCAGGACGCGGTGATTCAATTAAATCCCGAGATCCTCGACGACACAACTGGAACGAGAGACAACAAGGTCACACTGGGCCTGGACCTCCAGAGCACGTAAGTGGCGTGGCTAAACATTGGCAGGCGAACATATACGCGTACGTCAAATACTTCCTGACGAACAGAACCACTGAGATCAACGCCGGTGACCTGCGGCTACCGGAGAAGAAGCTGGGCAGCGTCGGAACCCCCCAAGGCTCGGTCATCTCGCCGTTACTCTTCAATCTGATAATGATCAGAGTGACCGAGAGACTCTCGCGAGTTGCGGGGGTTCAACACGCCATATACGCTGACGACGACGCTGTGGGTACCGGGGGGAAGCGACGGGTACATCGAGAGCACGCTGCAAGAGGCAGTCGAGGCCATCGAAGAGCAGCTAGACGGGTCCGGACTCATCTGCTCCCCAAGCAAGTCTGAGCTACTAGTTATTCCACCAAAGAGGACAACCGGAAGGACAAAGGGAGGCAAACCCGAGAGAAAGTGAGACAAGATCAGGATCAAGACGAGAAGCGGCCACACGGTCCCTGAGGTAGAGAATATTCGGGTACTTGGCAGGCTAATCGAACGGAATAGGGTGAACGGCGAGACGGTCAACCGACTAACGGCCAAAGTAAACGCGGCCATACGACTCATAAAGAGAGTATCAAACAAGAAAGCAGGAATGAAGGAGGAGAGCCTTATGAGACTCGTACAATCATTCGCAGTAAGCCTTAACTTAAGTGGCAGCATTCCACAGCTGGAGGCAATGCGAGCGGAACAAAATCAACGGGCTTATACGCAAGGCGTATAAGGTGGCACTCGAGCTCATCGACGGCACGAGCACAGAGAAACTCCTGGCCCTCGGAGTGCACAACACACTGGAGGAAATAGCAGGGGCACAAAGAACGACGCAGCTCGCGCGCCTCACGGAAACAGGAACAGGCTGCAGACAAGTATTAAGGAACCTCGGCATCAACCTGAGGGAACAAGATAGAACAGAAGAGCCAATCCCAGAAGACATCAGCACAAGGCTACGAGTACACCCAATACCGAGAAACGTGAAACCAGAATGTAACAGGGAAAGGCGAGAGGTGAGGGCCATGGCACTCATCGACCTCCACGCTAGGGACGAGAGAGCCGTACACATGGATGCGGCCGAATACCCGGGAGACGAGAAAGCCTCCGCAGCAGTCGCAGTCAAAACCACGGCAGGGACAGCCAAGGCAGCAGCGAGCGTGCGCACACGGAAGGCGCATCAGGCAGAGAATGTGGCCATCGCCGAACCCGAGTGCACGACCGTACTCAGCGATTCCAGAACGGCAGTACGCAACTACGCCAGGGGAAGAGTGAGCAGCGAAGCCACGCGGATTCTGATCCAACATGGTGGTGGGAGGCAAAAGACAACATGACCACATACAACGAGATAACGAAGTGGTACAGACACGAGAGAAGAACGATGCCACCACCCCACCCGTTCCTGACCAGGGAGGAAGCGGTGCTATATCGGCAACTCCAGACGGAGACGCTACCCACTTCAGCCCTAATGAAGCACGTGTGCCAGGACGTATACACGAGTGACCTATGCCGCACATGCCAGAAGGAGAGAGCCACGACGGCCCACATCCTATGGGACTGCAGCAAAAATCCACACGAAGCTGCAACAAGCAAGACAATACCTCGGCGGCTAGAAGCAGCGACGAGAAGCTACGACAGGAAGACCCAGACACAGGCCGTCCAGCAAGTCTCGGCCGCACTCGAAAAGCAGCGACCCAGCGAAGCCGAGGGAAGACTGCCGCCCCAGACCATGGGCAGGCGAGGTAGACCCGAGGGAGTAGCGGGGCCGCGGACCAAGTAGACGAGATACCAACCGATACGACGGCTACCCTAACAAGACCAGGGCGACAAGCCGTCTGCAGGGACTATCAATAAAGTTTCTGTACAGTACCATAGGCGCTTGATGTGCCTTTGCTTGTCACCGCCATCATCATCATCGTTTTGCGAAACCCACTGTTTGAAGTTGGGTTGGCTGCTGCGCGTTTTTGCGCGATATTGAACGCCATCAGCGAGACATTGGAGGATTCGCTCCAAAAATGACGAAGTGACCGTGTACCAACCTGCTGTCGAAGACGCAGAGAAGTTTCCGATACTGTATGCTCGTCCTCTTTGTTTCTTTCAGTGGGGTCAACTTGACAGAGACCGGTTGGCCATCCTGGGGATATTGAGGCTCGGCACACCGTGGATTTCGCCCGGCCTCGTCATTGTAGAGCTCTTCCTGCGTATACAGTGGCTTTTGAAATCGAGTGGCCCTCACGTAGGTCACAGTGTCCAAGAAAAGTACCCATCTGCCCTCATCATCATCAGCCTATCACAGCGAAGCTGTTAGCCTCTTGTTGGTCGGAAAATTTCGTGTCGCAAACAAAACACTTCAGCAGATCCCAGCAGTTCGCGTCCAAAGCGCCGAACGCATGCCTCAGGCTAATCAGGCATACAGCATAGAGCTAAATCCCAAAACAAGCATCGAAACCGCATTATGGATGATAAGACGCCTGTGAACGATGGGACCACCGTCCATGTGTTACCGGTAAAGATTATGTGTGCATGTCATGTTTGAATGATAGATAGTAGTGCCAGTAAATTGCGCAGTTCTTGCCCAAGATGCCGAGAGCGCATGCGTCAGGCTAGGCAGGACCCAGTATTTGCCGCCAGGGAAGCTCAGCTTACCCTCCCCCATCAGCATTTGTCGTGGTTTACAAAAGCTGCGCTGGACATCCGCTTTCGCAGGGCGGGATGGCGGCCATTTATGTGCGCCTCAGAACGAAGGCATTTCCCTAAATGAGGGGATTCAGGCGAATGTTACATCAGAGCGGCCTGAATCACGGAGCCTTAGCAAAATGGGTGCACCTATCCGGCGCAGCCTCCTTCCTCTAGTATCCCTTGATGCAATACCTTGCAGAACCAGGCAGCAATCAAGACATCGACTCTACTTCTTTTTCCTCGCATCAGTGTAAATGTTTAATTAGAGGAGAAGGGAGGGAAAGGCAAAACTAGAGTGGGTGGGTATCAACACCTAAACTTCGCTTTCGGACGTCGGACTGTTCAACTTCAAAAGGCGTACGTGGGCCTTTGAGCCACACATTTGAAGGTATATATAGGTACACGGGAAAATGCCTTCATCTTCCGGGAACGATTGAGATATGGCAACAACGACGATGGAGTGACCTACTTTTCAGTTATGGTTGCCGCCTGGTCTCACCGGCGACAACCACGCACCTTTCTGGCAAAGCCGACGAAGGTGCAGAAGAGTGGTAGAAGCGCTGTAAAAGCTGAGAGCATCGGCCAGTCACCCTCGTTAAGCCTATATCTAAATTGGAATGTTATGTACGTGCAACGCTTAAAATAGATACAGGATGCGTCAGGCATCGTCAACTCATTGTACGTCATTGCACGGGTTGACGAACTTCGGGTTAATAGCTTAATGCTAGGACTAACGGATAGCACGGTAAATTCCCATGTTTGAACTGCTCCGGCGCCATCTATTAAGACAGCGTCGTGCGATTGCCTGCGTCAGTGAATGCCGCATGGTGGCAGTGGTATACCAACAGAGCGGCACACACCCGCCTGCCCGTCGCCAAGGAAAGAGGACACATAGCGGGAACGTGCTTTGATTCCCGCCTAATTGCTGCTTCTGTAGTTATGTCAAAATTGCTCATGCGAACCTCAATACATCCCTAACAAACGTTACGCCGAAAGCCACGCCCAGTCGAAAAAGACGACAAGAAAAATTTCTGTAGTTTGTCTTATTTTCGCGTGCCGTACTGTCGTCTTGTCGTATTCTTCGATGTTCTGTCGTGTGACATATTCCTGGCCTGTTTTTGATGTTCTGTCGTGCCGAATTCCTGTCTTTAGGTGATCCTGATGTTCCATCAGTGGTTGCACATGGTTTTAATGTTATAGCCCATTGTGAAGAGTAGCTTAAATGGCAGTTCTGTTGTGACTACTGGAATGTTTGTCGTTGAGAGAATTGACTTTGTCGTTACGACAGAAATGTTTGTCGTAACAACAGATGACTTTGTCGTAACAAGAGGACTTCTGTTGTCACAACAAAGTTTTTTGTCATACGACAGGAATTTTTGTTAGGTTTAGCGGTATTCTTGTTGTGATTTTAGCTCGAGTCACCAGTCTGCGGTGATGATGTGTAGGCGTTATAGCCTCGCACTCTGCAGATCCGTGGTTCGAGTGCCACCCATAAAATAATTTACTCTCTCTCTCTCTGCCTGTCGTTGTCTCTCTGTGTACATGCGTGCGTGCACGTGGGTGTGCGTGTGCGTGTGCATGTGCGTGCGTGTGTATGCGTGGGCGTGCGTGCGTGCGTTTGCGTGTCTGCGCGTGTGTTTGCGTGTGTGCGTGCATGCGTGCGCACGTGTGTGCATGCGTGCGTGTGTGTGCGTGTGGGTGTGTGTGTGGAGGGCTTTGCTGCAAAAGCCAAATTCTTAGTAAATACAATACATCGGCATCTACACGAAGAGTATGGTTACTTAACGGCGCTCTAACTCTTGCTTCATGAAAGCTAAACCGCAACAAAGTAAACGAGAATTAGCCGCAAAGACGAATACAGTAATGCATCGTTAAGTCGAACTCACATACAGTAATGCCTCGTTAACTCGAACTCGCATATCTCGAAAAATCGGCTAAGTCGAAATTTTCCGCGGCACTGAACATTTTCCTATAGGGTGTATTCACAGGGCCTTGGACCGCGCGGCGGCGCTACCTGCGCGGCGGCGGCGACGCCATACTTGAGGTGGCACTCCGCCGCGCGGGCAGCGCGTTTCCCGACGCGAAACGTTGTTTGCGGCGTGGTGCTGGCAAGAACGTTCGTGTGGACGGTGTTTTTTCTGCGTGATTCGTGGGTTTGCGAATGCCTCGTCGTAACGAGTAGCTAGCATTGTTCTCGCTTCGAAAATCCGATCTGCGCTGGACTCCTACAACCGCAGACCCGAAGCAGGCCGCACGACAAAATTAAAGCGCCGTGTTTTTTCTTTTTTTTTTTTCCTTTTGCTGTTTCGAAGCGGCGGCTACGGCAGTTCTTGAAGGCTGTCTGTCTTCATTCGACGAATTCCCAAAGAAGTTATCGATAATATGGCTAATCAGTACCGAATCTGTTGGAGCCCGTTTCATTCAGGTGGGCCCCGGGACGATGGGCGTCGGAGCTTTCACCTCGCCCCTCGTCACATGTTTGAAACATTCGCACGCTTAAAATGTTCATAAATTAGGGTAGCCGGCGTACTTTATGGATGAGACGAACCATACTGGGCTCCCAGCCTCAACATGGGCTACTTCGAGTGTTGAGGTGAACGCACGCGTACATGCAATTTCGCTTCCCAGGTAATTGCGGGCATCCAAATTGATGCAATTCTTCTTCGGCGCCTTCGACTGTTCTCTAATGACCAAGCGCGCGTCACGTGATCGGGCACTAAAGCTTGACGATGGGTACACAGTCTGACTACTTCAAAAACAGCGTAGAGACTAAAACGTTAATGTATGCAGGGACAAACTAGAGCAGCCTTTATCACTTGCCTCTGCGCTGATTTCGAAGTAGCAAGGCTTGTTCTGCTTATAATTTCCGCTTCGTCTTTACCGAAAGAAAAAAGACTTGAAATTCATCAGTGGGATCTTTGTCGCCGCCACCATACGTCATTTTATCACGTACTTACCCCGCGATGGTTTCCACCCAGACCCTGAGCGTAATCGTTCCGCTTCATTAGGAGCTCAAATGGACGGCCTTTGTGCTTTCAACGCACAGAACACTGTCGCCAGAGTACCTCGCCGTCTCTCATACTCCTCAAGAAGCGCGCAACATGCCTGGGTGGCACGGTAAAACCAGCTCCTCATCTCACACGCCACCACATCAAATATCCTCGCAGCCTTGGGTGAAGAAATTTTCTAACTCGTGCCACGGTCGCTTCAAGCAACGGAGCAAATAAGGAAATCGGCGCACGGGGATGACATGTACCCCGATCGAGATAGCGCGAAATCGCCAAAACGGACAGGGCTATGCACGCCGCTGTCCGCACCTGTCCAACCATCGGACAGTTGCATTCGTCGCGCGAAATCATACCGTCTTCAAGCACTGCCCTGGCCTTCGCTTCGAAACAACAACAAAAACGGCGCGCTTGCTTTCGTCATTCGGCCTGCTTCGGGTCTGCGGTTGCAGGAGACGTGAACAGCGCATCCGTAATTTCGCAGCGAAAACAATGCTGGCTACTCGTTACGGCGAGGCATTCTCAAACACACGAATCACACAGAGAAAAACACCGTCCACACGAACGTTCTTGCCAGCAGCGCGCCGCAAACAACGTTTCGCGTCGGGAAACGCGCTGCCCGCGCGGCGGAGTGCAACCTCAAGTATGGCGTCGCCGCCGCCGCGCAGGTAGCGCCGCCGCGCGGTCCAAGGCCCTGTGAATACACCCTATACGTCCCATGTATATTTTTCCCTATATCTCGAAGTATTTTTGGGTCGGATTGCGGATAACTCGAAATCTTGACTGGGAGTGGAACGAAAATTCCGCCGCCGGACCATTTCACAAGATTCGCGCGATGCTGCAAGATTCGCGCGATGAAGTCGCGCGACTTCACAGACTGTGAGGAACTTTGTCAAGAGGTCATCAAGCTTACAGGCAACGGTTCCGCCGAAAATGACGTGACTTTTCTGGAGTACGCGCTGTGTGAGCAGGATGTGGCGGTGACCGGAGAAATGACGGACGCCGAAATCGTTCAAACGGCCACTAACGTAGGGGACGGCGGAGACGACGGCGATGACGAACCACCTCGAGAGGGGCCGACATCTTCTGAGACGAGAAATTTGCTGCTCTTGCTTCGAAATAAGGTCGAGTGCAGCGGCGGGGAAGATCGACTGATGCGATGCGTCAAGCAGCTGGAGGACGCCTTCCTAGGCCCGAGTACGACCGCAAAGTAGACGATCATTAGGCAGTTTTTCTCTGCTAAATAAAATGGCAGTGCGGCAAAACCCAGCCGGTTAAAGTCTCTTGTATGTTGTTTTTTTCTCTTTTAAACCTGCACGAGAATAAAGATTATAAACTGCCACTGAAGAGCCGGTAAGTATTAGTGATTTTTCTGAAGAGCGCTCATTTTTCCCGGTGATTAGCGCAACTTTGCTTATCTCGAAAATCCGTTTATCTCGAAATTTTCCCTGGTTTTTACGACTTCTAGTTAACGAGGTATTACTGTATCTCGAAAAATCGGCTAAGTCGAAATTTTCCGTGGCACCGAACCATTTCCTATACGTCCCATGTATTTGTTGCCTCTTATTTCAAAGTATTTTTGGGCCAAACTACGGATATCTGGAAATGTTGACTGAGAGTGGAACGAAAATTTCGCCGCCGCGGACCGTTCACAAGATTCGCGAGATGCTGCCGCGCCTAAGTCCCTCATTTTTTGCTTGTTTAGCCGCGCCCTACAAAGCCGATGTTTTCCCCCCAGACGTGAAGTCTGAGCATAGAGGCATATCAACTTCGTCGAGCAACCCTGTGGCACGCCATGTGACGGTAGAGACAGTGACAGTCGCAGAGGTACAGAAGATAGGAGGTGTGTCGGGCCGGGGAAAACCCAATGAAGAGCGCCGGTCCCAGCCGGAGAACGTCTCTTTCACGTTTTTTCCCCTTTCATACCTTTATGAGAAGCAACATTGGAAGCTGCTACTGAAGAGCTAGTAAGTAGTAGCTACTTTTTTGCAAAGAACTCGATATTTCATGGCAGTTCGCGCAACTTTGCTAATCTCGAAAATCCGCTTATCTCGAAATATTTCATGGTTTTTACTACTTCGAGTTATCGAGGTATTACTGCACATCATTCCGAGTTTTATTTACTGTCTTTGATTACATATTTCAAAGTCGAGTCGCAAAGGTTGTGGCATTCCCGTCGGCCCTTATATCATTAGCTGCTTATACGGGAGGGGAACGGAGAGCCCATGTTTGTTCGTTTAGACGAAACTCCAGTAAGTAAAAGTTTTATTAAGTAATCACAAAGCCATAGCCACTATTATTAAAAAATGACGGGGAAAATAAATTTGCCAAATCTCGAACCATCGTCGACGATTATCGACGGTCATCCACCTTCGTACAGGGGATGGCTCTAGTATTGTTCAATGTCGATTTCATCTCAAGCAACATTTCCGCAAAGCCGTAGCACGTGGAAACAAACTTCTTACGCACCGTCGGTGGAATTGTAACCTGCGTCTTGGTCGTCGTCGTGGTGGTAGTTTTCGGGCTTGTTAAGGTATTTGTGGAATGCCTGCAGATGAAAAAAATCATAAAGCAGTGCCACAACACAATTTTTTAAGCGAAGCTTGAAATATTCGTCTTGAACGTGCGACATTTGTCTCGAACGCCAAGTACAAAGTACTAGTTTCTTTTAATCGTAATATTTGGTGTTTTATAGTGCCCCCACCGCTTGTGCGGCAGCAAATGATGCTTTAGTCACAAAGAATTAATCAATTTCTGTTAAAATTTTTATTCTCCCGCCAAATCGTGTGTTTCTTGAGGTCGTTTGCGATGATGTCGCAAAAACAGGTCTTCAAACGAACCCGAATGCGGCACTAGGCTTTCAGAGGACTACAAAGCCTTGTTTGCCGTCAATCTTCCCAGATGGCGTCCCCATACCGTAACTGCCCTTTGCCAGTCTTTGTTTTTGTTTTTGACCGTATTTGCCCCTGGCTTGTTTTTGTTACGGTAGAAAGTACTCGTTTTGTGAAACATCAGGGAATACTCGACAAACAGGGTCGCGTAAGGTGATGTCGCTTACGCCAATCAGCCGGTTAGGTTAATGAGTTAGGTTGACAAGTTGAGTTAGGTTACGCTAGGCTAGGTCATGAGTTCCTGTGACGAACCCGCCGCCGTGGCTCATTGGCTAAGGCGTTGTGCTGCTGAGCCCAAGGACGCGGGTTTATTACCCTACCACTGCGGCCACTTGGAGGGGATAAGCGAAAACACCCGTGTGTTCGAGATTTCGGGGCACGTTAAAGATCCCCAGGTGGGTGAAATTAATCGGAGTCCTCCAACACGACGCACCTCATCGCCTGTGTGGCGTCGGCTCGTTAAACCTCATAATCAATTCAGTCCATGTGACGAACCAAGCACACCCGCCGCGGTGGCTCAGTGGCTAAGGCGTTGCGCTGCTGAGCACGAGGTCGCGGGCTCGATTCCCGGCCGCGGCGGCCGCTTTTCTGATGGAGGCGAAAAGCAAAAACGCCCATGTGTTCGAGATTTCGGCGCACGTTAAAGATCCCCAGGTGGTCAAAATTAATCTGGCGCCCTCCACTACAGCGCGCCTCATCGCCTGCGTTGCGTCGGCGCGTTAAACCCTACAATCAATCATCAATCAATCGAACCAAGCAGTGTAAATTACGAAAGGAAGAAGGAAATGGCCCCGACCTGAGAGCAGAGTTACAGCGATAAGATGTCTGCTGCGGTGCAGTACTGGCATTTAGGAACGATGTTTAGGAATGAAGTGGGAGAGAAACAGTAGCGTGTAAAAATGCACACGATACGCATCTACGTGCCGGTAACGTACGGTTCCGCTAGCACTACAAGTGGAAAGAGTCCTATATTTCCTACCGCATGTGTGTACTACAAGCTCTTTGTTTCATTGGGGCATTTCCCTTGAACGTACGAGTACGTCCTGCGACTGACGAACGGAGCTTGTTCCCCCTCGGGACACGTTTTACAGCGCAGCTGTATGTTGCTGTGGTTCCGTAGAAACTCCATAAATTGTCTACTAATACGTAAGTATCCTTGCACTGCTGCTTCATCAACGTTACGTTTTCCTGGTGGCATTGAAGGAATGCGTAAACCCAGACAGAATGCGCCTTTTTCTTCGCTTTTTTTGGTTACTGCATGAGGGCGTTGGATAATTTGGAAATATGCGATTCCGTTACTTCTTTTTTGGTTTATACAATTTTCACTGCTTTATTTGTGTTTGAGCGGGCAATTTTCCGAGTTTGTCTATCAATAGACAAATTTGGCACTGTTTTGTTTGGTAATGTTTACTCAGATTTTTTTGCAATGATCTATATTTACGCTACTATAACAGGTAAATGACTTATCATCATCAAATACGCGTTTTGATGCAGATACAAGACTGTTTTCGTAGAGGTACACGGGAAAAAATGCGTACTGACTAAAAAAATTCCGGAGAAATATCGTGCGAAAGCAGCATACAATTGCGCTGATGATGTTTAGGCTCAACGTTTGCTAACCTTCAAGTTGAGCCTGATGGCGTACCCAGCAACGTTACATTCATTGTGGTCTGAGCTGCGGAACCGATTTACGACATTAGATCCCAAAGAATGGCATCGCCCCTTCCCCCTGCTTCGTGTCAATTCTTGTGAAAGCGAGTTATTAAGGGTAAAATACAAGAGTCTTCTCAAAACAGGATTCACGAAATTCTCTTCAAACAGGCAGATGTAGGCTATTACTGCTTTCACCATGAAAAGGGCTTGTTTGCACCTCCAGCACTGCTGTCCGTGCCCAAAGCAGCAGTACTTGCTTTGTGAAATGGCCGGCTGTCGTTGAGTTGCTTTGATGGGACCCTTGGTACAGGGCTCGGCCAAATTGCAAGGCGATGAACATAAGGAATCCGGGCATGATGAAGGTGATGAAGAGTATCGCGCAGTAGTTCTGGAGACGCGAAAGGCACGCACGACTGCGCCAACCTCCAAGAGACGAACGGATCACCGTCTGTGCAACGAAGACCACAGCCGACAAAATCCCGAATAAGTCTATATACGTGTATATATGGTTAGTTATTTCATGTCATGCATCTGTTCTTGTCCAGTATCCGTCATTCCAGCAGTCATGTTTTCTTTACAAACTACGCACTTTGATTTTACCGCGCATGCGGGATTTGCTTCGGCTAAGTGCGGAAGGGTTTTTGCGAGTGCTGAACGGAATCCGTTGGGGCCCGTTTCTGCTGCACGCAGAGTGAGGAAAACAGCCTTCAGCCTAGGAAGGTACGACCTATAGTGAACTAGAATACTTTTCTGTATTCTGGTTCACTGTAGTACGACCTACGGCCCACGGTATCCCGCTTTCCCCTCCGGCACGCAGTCTGCGCTGCAACCTAGCGTCATTAAATAAAGGCCTTAAGAGTACCGGCACTCTTTTCTCTCACTGTTATGTGCCGCCAGGATTTTCATTGGTCGGTCGGCACCACGTGATATTTGTTTACATTTGGGCGCAGCAATTTTGTTTCTGGGCTGCCTCTCTCTCTCTCTCTCTCTCTCTCTCTCTCTCTCTCTCTCTCTCTCTCTCTCTCTCTCTCTCTCTCTCTCTCTCTCTCTCTCTCTGCTGCGCGGACGCTAGATGGGCCGGTCGCACTCTGCCCGTCACAACCGGCGGCGGTTTCGTTGGGAGAGATGGCAACACAGCAAGCCAGAAACAAAATGGCCCCCAGAAGCTTCCGGGTGCACGAAGTGGCCGTACTCTTAAGCGTAACTTATTTAGACGTTACTGCGACCTTCACCACCCATCGGCCGCTGCGTAATTGGAGTCATTATAAAGAGGCTGCTCACTAGGCTCTCGGTTAGACTCTCCTATACATATTTTCTCCCGAACTGAGCTTGACCATACCGCAATGGACAGTCAGTGCATTTGAGCCACTGTCACACACGTATCCACGTAGTTGCCTCTCCCCAGTTTATTTCTTTTCAGCTTTATAAAGCAGCCTGAATGCTCCGCTTGCCATTACGTGATCACCTACGGTGGCGACGCTTATAAGCGTTAGTGTATTTTATGCAAGGCTGCAAGCCGCAATCGCTTTCTTCGATTTCTGCAAGTGTTTTTCCGTCGTTCTTACACTGTAAAGGCTCTTGTGTAGGAGGCGGTCAATAAAATACCCGCGTTGAAGGTGGCAACTTATACACTGAATTTCATTTCATTTCATTTCATTTCATTTAATTTCATTTCATTTATTTTACTCCCAGGACCGTTCAGGCGTTACAGGGAGGAGTGGAGTAAGTAAATAAAAAATGAGTACACAACAAACATTGAAGGGATCAATAAACATGATTCTCCAGTGCAGACTTGAATTTCTCCAGTTCACGTGTAGAAACGATGGCGGCAGGAAGGCTGTTCCAGTCCACACTGCTTTTCGGGACGAATGAACCAAAATAAAGGTTGGTATTGCTACTTGGCACACCTACTTCTAAATGCTGGTCAAGGCGAGAATAAATGTATGCTGGGGGGCTGAAAAAGGGACTCTTTTAGAATTTCATTGTTGTAAAAAAATTTGTGAAAAAGGCACAATCGTGAAATGTGGCGTCAAATAGTTGGAAATGGAAGACTGTTCGGGCGTAATTGGATAAAATGAAACGTGCCGCGCGATTCTGTACAGATGCGAGGTTTTGGATTAGTGAGGCAGTTTGTGGATCCCACACTGATGAGGCATACTCCAATTTGGACCAAACTAGTGCTTTGTAGAGGAGCAGTTTTAGTAAACTGGGTGCAAGTGAAAAGTTCCGGCGAAGGAAACCAAGCATGCGATTTGCATTATTAGTAATTTGTTTAATGTGCGCTTGCCAGGAAAGGTTGTTAGTGATATGGACACCAAGGTATTTGCAACTGTTAAAGGAAGCTAAAGGTTGTGGGGATCGCGACTTTCACGCGAACCCCTTTCTGGCTAGCTTCCCATCGCGGCCGACATTGCACAATGCGCCTCGCTCGCGCGACGGGAGACATACGGGAGGGCGCCAGCGACCGGAGGGTTCGTTGTCGCCAGGGTCGAGGCATGGACCCTTTTCTCCTCTGCCTTACCCGAGAACCAGTTCTTCCTCTGCACTAGCGCCACGGTTTGGCGAGGTCTGGTGGGTTGTCGCATGACGAGAGGACGCGCTCTTGTCTTGGGGATGCGGTAGCGAGCGGACGTTTCGGCGCGCCGGTCCGGACCTGGGGAACGCGCCCCAATGGGACGCGTCCGGGCGAGCTGGGAGACTGCAACCGCGCTCACACGCGCAGCACCCCGCTGCTCTAGTATCCATCGGTGAGTCGAACCATCTCGATCTCTAGCGTTGTTTAATGCCTCGCTCCAAGTGTTACTGTTATGGCCTACGATTAGTCTGTATGCAGTGTATTTGATTCGCACTTTGCAATAAATGCTGCCATTGATGTTTTGCCCTCTCCGCCTCTTGCCTTTGTCTGTCTCCGCAAACAACGGACCCGTCCGCAGCCAGCGCTCGCAAGGCATGTTTGCTGAGCGCGGATGGCTGCGGGGTGAGAAATCACTAGTGTGTGAAATGTGCTAGTTTTTCGTGTTATTCTCATTGACTTACACTTAGCAATTTTAAGTTTCAATAACGAAGTGTCACACCAGTTAGATATGTTACTAAGATCATGCTGAAGAGCAAAGATATCGTAAGGGTGCAGATTTCTTGGTAGTGTACACAAGCGTCCGCGAAAAGCCTTATATGTGAGGTAACACAATCCGGGAGGTCATTGATATATACCAGAAAAAGAATGATTTTGATTGTGGGGTTTAACGCGCCGACGCAACGCAGGCGATGAGGCGCGCCGTAGTGGAGGGCTCCGGATTAATTTTGACCACCTGGGGATCTTTATCGTGCGCCGAAATCTCGTACACACGGGCGTTTTTGCTTTTCGCCTCCATCAGAAAAGCGGCCGCCGCAGCCGGGAATCGAACCCGCGACCTCGTGCTCAGCAACCAGAAAAAGAAGAGGCGCAAGTACACAGCCCTGCTGAACCCCTGACTTGACTGGACAAGGATCCGAATCGTGACCGTTAGAAGTGTTCCATCTTTTTTAAGATACTGGTTTCAATATTAAGTTTGCTTAGTTTCAGAAGTAGTAAGTGCTGAGGAACAGTGTCAAATGCTTTAGCAAAGTCAATAAAAATACAATCAACGAGAGAGGAATTATCCAGAATAGAAAACAAGTCATTACTAAATGCAAGCAGTTGAGTTTCGCACGAGTAGTTTTTACGAAAACCATGTTGGTACTGGGTAAAAAAAAAGTTACTTTCTAAGAAATCTATCAGACTAGCATAAATAATGTGTTCTAGAATTTTGCATGGGATTGAGGTTAAGGAAGTTGGCCTGTAGTTCTGAGGACAATGAGTATCACCGGCCTTGTGGACTGGAACAACTTTCCCAACCTTACGAGATTTCGGCGCACGTTAAAGATCCCCGGGTGGTCGAAATTAATCCGGAGCCCTCCACTACGGCGCGCCTCATCGCCTGCGTTGCGTCGGCGCGTTAAACCCTACAATCAATCAATCAACTTTCCCAACCTTCCAATCGATGGGCACCGCGGCACACAGAAAATACGGCGAAAAAATATACGACAAGATTAAGGAAGAGTACACTTGCGTGCTTTTTAAAAACTTGTATATAGTTAATACCGTCTACGCCTGCTGAGGAGGAAATTTTAGCCCTATTTATCAATTTAGTGATGCTCTCCCAGTCGATGATGATAGGGTTCATTTGGGGGTATGGGAAAGTACGGGAATCCGGAACAACAGAAGAAGATGCATTATTTATTTATTTATTTCGAATACTGTTAGCCCTTTTCGGGCTGGTACAGGGTGGGAGGATATACACATTTTGTCAACACATCAAGCAATGAAACAATAGTGAAAGACAACGAAAAATTGTCATTTAGGTATTTGCAACACTTTTCACGCAGTATTAAATAACATGTATCTGTTTTTAAACGAATGTCGCTTACAGTGCCATTCTTGAAGACGTGCGAAAATTTAGCTGGATTAGTTGATAACAATGAGGGAAGTGTCCTATGAAAAAAAGTTTGTTCGCTATGAGGAGGGCACGTTTGTATTCTGAAGCGACTAACTGGTAAGCTGTCCATCTTTGCGAGGATTTGGAATCTTTGCATTTACGGAACATGCGTTTTTTTCTTTTTAGGCAAACGTTGCAAGGAAATATTATACCAAAGTAATCTCTTAGATGTCACTTGCCGTCGCACTTTAACTTGCAACGACAAAACTCGTGCACTCCGCATTTGCGGCAGCCTGTTAACCGGCGCAGTTAGACCTGGTACAAGTAAGCGTACACCACGGTATCGGTTCTGCCCGGATACTACAACAACTAGAGAGGAATATGGCGCTGCGATCGTCCGCCGCGATGGGCGTGATGGGTATACGTTCCTGATTTGGATTGACGCTGGATGGCTCGCGGAAGTTATTATGGATTGAATCTTGCAGCCAGATTCGTTTTCGTTTTGCACTTCAATGAACGCATTTGCCTAGGTTGTAAGAAGCGTCCAAAAATACTTTTCTCCTTGAACTAGATGCCGCACGCGGACTGACGCGCCGCGGAAATGTTTTGTAAATATATAGTTGCGAATCGGGTGGGCTATGGATTCATTGCGGCACAGCGAGCACAAAAACACGAACGACGGCCCTGTATGCGGCGACGTTGCCTACGAATTAGGAGTTGCGGCGCTGCTCATTCGGAAGAGCAATGTGTTTTCGAGGGCGACGACGGGTGCGAACAGCTTGGAACAGCCACACCTTTCGTGCGAATGCCGGCTACTAAGGCGTAGACCTGCAGTAGCGGCGGCTGATAGGAACGCAACTTGATGAATGTCTCTAATTCAGGCTAGAATAACTTCTCCAAAAGTAATCGCTTTCCTTTTTTTAGGAGCACAAAATTTTCTTAATATTAAAAACTATGAGCGCCGAAACTTTTACAAATACTTTTTAAAGAGGTTCGCGTCCCGCTATAGCTGGCGGCAAATGACAAACCTATACCCCGCAAACCTCCCCGACTCCGCGTCTGCTTTTTATTTAAACGCGCCGTTTTATATCGTACAAAACCAGTTTTCGGTCACTAACTTTCGTGTGAGCTATGTAATTTGTAAAGAGCGAACCGGGAAATGAGAGTTTTTTTTTTTGTTGTTGTTGTTAAAAAACACAATTTGCGCAGCCATAGGCCCGTTTCGATCCTACGCAATCCGGTTCCACAACTACCCATCATTCCCATCGAAGCGTAAGCGGCGCCTCGGTGTCCGCGTTGACACTTCTGCCAGTTTCCCCTCTAGTTATTATATATGAAACACTATGGCCCGAACAGTCCAGGTAAGCTGCTGGAAACTGTACGCACAAGGGAACCGTAGCCATACGAACCACGGTGCACACTGGGGACGAACAAAGGTCGCGCACTCCTATGCTAGTTATAGGTTATAGCAGTCGCAAAGCTTGCTCGCGACTCTCGAATGAATCCACTTCGTGTGCCTCATGGAGCTTTCAAAGCTAAATTGTGTGATGCACATTTGTTAGCACGCAAGAGTTGATTGAGATGCAAGCATAGAACAATGTCGACTACACTAACTTTATATATTTTTGTATTGTTTTAAGTTAGTTTGCATCATTTTCCTTCTGCCTGTTCTCTAACCTTATTGCTCCCTCGTCTAAGAAATTTATCCTCACTGTTAATTTCTCTATAACTGCATTTGCTCCGAAATGCATTGCAAATTTAAATGGCAGGATTGCAAGATGGTGAGATTAAAAACTTGCCTTTCGTGCAAGCACCTGAGCTCCGAAACTACACCGGTCTAAGAATAAGAATTTAGCCTTTAAGCCTAACACAAGATACACTGTTAGATTGAATGAGACTGGCGCTGCAAAGTTTGATTTGCGGAACAAATTTAAATTTATCTTTTTTGTGGATATGTGAGGAATGCGCGAATGACTCGGGCACAATTAGAATTAGCCCGATCGGGCACGGCAGAATCAGCCCGCTACACTGCACGAGCCACCAAAGACTGCTGAAATTGTGAATTACGGAGCAAGTAGTGTGGAGGCGACGTTATGCCATATTCAGAACATCTTGCTCTGGATTGTTCATGGCAATTTGGGAGAAAATCTTTAACAATTATCCTGGAATTTATCCGCAACATTGATGCCAATGCCATTGTGGTGCTCATAGTTAAAGGCACCCTGCAACACTTTCGATAAACGCTTTCACTCTTTCCTTCGCGTCTGGAAGCACTGCGAAGGCTACCGTTATCGCCAGCACGGAGCGGCACTGCGTGATTTGCTCTTCGCACCATATACGCGCCTTCCGTTTCTGCTTTGTTTTTGTGGCTTTATTTTTAAAGTTTCTATCGAAAAGCTTTTATTACTGCAGCTGAAGGAAACCGGCCAACAGCGGCTACGTGGCCTTAATGACGTAATTCGAGCGGTCGAAGAACGTCAAGACCGGGAAAGGGAGAAAAATCTTTTGAGCAAAAAGAAAAAATAGGAGAAAAAAAGCCGTTTTCCTGATGGAAGAAACATCCCCCTCGCGAGGGGCACGATCAAATGCAGAGCATTTCCGGGGGCGCACGACGTTAAGTAGTTTGCGTTACGTTAATGTTGTTGCACTTGTGGCAACTGCTGATGAGAGAGCGCGGCGATGAGTGCGTTCCAGCCTCGCCGACACCCACCTTTATCACGCCACGATCGCGCCACGCGCGCGCGATGCTGACGTCACGATCACGCCACAGATGTTGTTGATCCCGCGACGCGCGCGCCCCCACCTGTTGGGCGCGAACCGACCGCGGAGAGAGCGCGCGATGCGAACGGAGAGTAGGCGAGGAGGAAAGGGGCTGACGAGAGAGCGCGGCGATGAGTGCGTTCCAGCCTCGCCGACACCCGCCTTTATCACGCCACGATCGCGCCGAGAGGGCGCACCTGCGAGCGATGCGGACTACTACGGACGCCTAGAACGGGTGACATCGTGAGTTAAAGAAATGCTCTGCATTTAAAAGTGCCGACACTAGGCCGTACCATTTGGCTCGGGTACTTTACAACGTCTTAAGTTCTGGGGCGCTATTCCAGAAGGCCTGAGATAGCTCGGTCCCGAGTTTCCAGCTGCTTGAGTTAACAAAGTTTGACAGTACAGCGTCCGATAAACCCCGAGCGTACCGGCGCAATCGCGCGGAGCACGCGTGGCGTTATAAGCCCGCCCAGTTGAGGCCACTCACGTTGAAAAAGCACGGCTTGTACGAACATCCACGTGCAGCGCCGTCTAGAATCGAGTTGCAATATGCACTCCATTATGTAAAGTAGATAACCTAGCTATTCCTTTTAAAACTCGGGGAGTTTGGCCTCGGTCGTCGTGGGGTGCGGACGTGTTTTTCGTTCGCTCCTGTGCGGCCGGGGCGGTATCGCGATTATGCCGGCCACGCGTCGCGAGCCATGGGTGTTTCGTTCGGGCGTCGAGCGCTCTGCTGCGTGGGGCCGTCGAGCGCCTGCTCCCGCTCGCCAGTAACCGCTCTACTACCACGAACATCACCCAGCAAGCTCCCCTCACTTCGGACCTCCGCGCACGACTCATCGCAGCACAGCCTCGCCTCTACGCTCCACCGCTCCCGTCGAGAACTCCCGGACGCAGCATGACGCCAGGACCTGTGTTTGTGGTGTGTACTGTGCTCGGTGGCCCCCAGTGACTGTGGCAACGCTTCTTTTCCTCGCGGCGCCTCAACTTTACTCTTTACCTATCTCCTTTTTCTCTACCCTATCCTATTCATCCCCTTCTATATTCCCTACCCCCCGGACTGGGTTGTATGCCGGTGAGCCCCCAGCTGGGCTCAATAATATCCCCAGTCCATTTCTTTTCCTTTTCCATCGAACCACCTACTACTACTTTTAAAACTCCGGCCTGGCTCCAGCTCCGCCTTGTGAAGCGGCGCGGGGCGGCTCCGATTTCCTCTGTGTTCTGTTCTTCCACTGAAATGTGTTTGCTACGTGGTTTGAGGGTGGCTCCATTGCAGCTCAGCGCAAGCCCAAACCAAGTAAGCGAGGAAGTTCCCTGTAGCAAAAGGACCGCGCTCTTCTCTTCTCCCGACTGTCAAACGTGACCGGCTTTGTTTACGTGCGACCGGCGGGCGTAGTATCAGACATCGCCCCAATGTAGCTTGTCATGAGCTTGTTTCAACATGTTACCAGTTCGTTTTAGACGTTAAACGAGTGTCATCTGTCGTCGATTGTGTTTTTGCTGTGTATGAATACGGCGGCCTTGGGAAAAACTTGTAGCCTTGGCCGCTCCTACCGTCCTGACTAGAGCGAGCACTTCGTTCAAACCGATCCCCCCCCCCTGAAACTGTGGCAGTATTTGACTGTCGGTGGCCTCAGGACTTCATTCGTTCATTATTTTCTGCTAAGCTTTGCTAGCGGAGCATCAAATGTAAGTGACTTCGTGGCTGCGACGCTACCCCACCGGCGATGTGGACGCCATGGCAGCCATAGTTGGGTGGGGCTTCGGTCGCTACACCGCTCCCACGATTGGCCGGGTGTGTGTGATTGGCACGAGAACTCGAAAGAAACCCGAGAGAGATATTGCACGGGACGCTCGTGTTGGCGGCTGCTGCGGCATGGTTCATTGTTCACAGTCGCTGTAGCAGGCATATATCTATCCCAACAGTTTTTTTCTTTATAGCGGAGGAGGAATTTCAAGCCTTTTTTCGTCTCTTGAAAGTACTATGCATTGGCTGTGCAGCCATCTGAGGCCCGACCCCCTTTGCGACGACTTTGAGGCGGCTTTCGTTCTATGACTACCGAGGAGAAAGTGTTGCGTGCGCTGCGGTTTTACGCGACGGACACCTTGGGCGGAAGCGTTGGTAGCGACCGCACAAGCGACCGCCCTCAGTCGACAGTCAGCCGGTGTGTGCGCAAAATAATTACTGCAGACAAGTTTTTCGCCTTTTTTTTTTTAGATGGTTAGCCGGACATGGCTTCAGCATGTTCTAGCATGCCTTTATCCGTCTGCAGCCAGAGCGTGCGCTTCAGTCGCGACCTCTCGATGAAAAGGTTTCCATCCAGTGACCGAGTTTCAGTTATCGTCTGCAAGCAAAACTCTCTAATGTGGCTTTGCATGACCGTGCGCTTCATTTATCGTCAGCGCGGCATACGGTTTCTTTTGCGGCGTTTCGTGTCGCGCCATTCTTGCGAAAACTTTACTCGCAGGATAGTATATAACCAACGTTGTGTGTCTGTTATCGGAGGCGATCTTTACGCATTTCAACGGGTTTTGTCCGGCGTCTTTGTCGTCTGGTAGGAAGCGGATCATGCAAATTTTGTGAAAGGAAGATTGTGACCGAAACAGCGTGACGCCAGAAGGAGGGTGAAGGTAGAGAGTCCATAAAAAAACAACTGTGGAGAGCTTCGTCGAACAAAAGCTGTGAAGAGCAAAGTGAAATAAAGGAAACAAATGTGAAAAGCTGTGGTTGTTGCTATTCCTTTCTTTGTAGCACATGCCCCATTAGGTGACTTTCCCGCGATTGAGAGCTTTGAGGAGCGAATGGGATCGGTTTCGAAAATTCACAAAAACTGTGAATTGGGAAAGTAATAGTTGTAGAATAATGCGTGTCACGTGATGGCACACGAGAAGGACAGGTGCACACCAGCCTCGCAGAACCCCGATTATAGGGAGACTGTGCTGTCTTCTTGCTGACGAGTTCACTACGAAATGAAAGAGAAGAAACTGACGCAAACACGGTATAGGAGAAAAGAAGCTGGTCGAATGCCAAAATTCATGCCGAAAGACAAAGAAATGAAAGCGAGGAAAATTAAGCAAGTGCAATATATTAGTTAAGGATTATCGCAAGTACAATCACCAGTTGTTAATAAGTATCGCAAGTGCAATGTATCAGTCGTTATTAAGAATCTCCAAGCTTTCGCCTTCAAATCATGTAATCAGACTGAAGTGCTTCTAGGAAATTGCCAATCTGAAAGCGGACGGAGGGTTTCAATAACACCGAGCAGCAATTACTTTGAATGTAGCGCGTTTCCATCACGCGCTTTTTTTTTTTGCCAGTCGGCCTTAGTCACGTGATTGCACTGTCTGCCACTGACGGCAGAAATAGGCAGAAACTGCTTATTAGGACGGCGAATTTCAAACCAAAAAGCTCATAAGAACGCCTAAAATAAAAAAATAATGAACTTTGTAGTGAAATACAGATTAATAAAATAAAAGCGCGATAAAGTAATGTAGTTGGGTTTGCCTGCCCCCAGTAGCCACCAGTGCAGCAGCGGAACGAGAGAGAGAGAGAGAGAGAATAACCTTTATTTCGTTCCAGCATGCGGGATTCCCACCGGCCGCGCAGGGCGCGGGGTTCACCCTATCTAGCAACCACCTTTACCTCGGTGGCACCCGGGCCTAGACCTCGGGGCTAGGTTGCCGGCCTCCTATTGCTACTCGGAGTGTCCCCCTTTCGCTTTTGGAGGGCCAGCGCAGCCTCGAGCTGCCGGACGGCCCGTAATTGTTCTTCGGGATGCCCCGACCCCACACAGTGTTTCACAGGCGGCGGCAGCACGCTGTCCGTCGCCCCCCTTTTGCCACACCCCCACAGCACATGGGCCAGCGTGGCCCTGTCCAGGTTGCACAGGCTACACGTGTCGTTTTCATAGAGTTCCGGACACATGTGTTTTGCCAACGCGGGGGTGAGAACGTTTTCAGTTTGTAGCTGCCTGAGTAGTACCCCCTCCCGCCGAGTGAGATCTCGGTGTGGTGGGGGGAATACCCGGCGGCGTTCGCGATACCATTCGAGGATTTCCCTGTAGCTGGTGAGTTGCTGGTTTTCGTCTTCCAGGCTCGTAGTCGTCTCCCTTGCAACACCGGCGGCATAGTTCGCCACTTCCCGGCACTTTGCGAGATCACGGGCCGCGGCGTTTGCCACCTCGTTGCAGTTCACTGTATGTTCGTACACGTCCCATCCCGCATGGGCTGGGAACCATTTCAGTGTCACAGATGATGCTGGCACTGAGTCCCTTAATAAACTCGCAGCCGCCCCGCACACGGCTCCGCGCCCGAAATTTCGTATCGCGTTCTTACTGTCACTCAGTATCGTCCTGACTCCCCCGGTTTTCAGGGCCAGAGCTATCGCGACCTCTTCGCCCTGGCCCGCACCAACGGCGCGGACACTGCACGCGTTGATCACCGTCTTTCTTGTCGCCGAAACCACCACTGCGACGAACGCCTTCTCCCCCGGGGTCCTGGCGGTGTCCACGAAGACCGTCCCGTCCTCGCTTCCGTGCAGTTTGAGCAGCGCCCTGGCTCTCGCTGCTCTTCTGGGTTCATCGTTCGTCGGGTCCATGTTACGGGGTAACGGGTACACGATCAGCTTTCTCAATGTTTGCTCGTCTATTGGTGTCGTGGTGTAGTCGCCATCCCTCGGGGACTTTAGGCCGACTCGCTCTAATATTCTTCTCCCAGCAGCCGTGTCTCCTAGACGCGTTAGCTGGGCTGTGCGTTGGGCCTCGCTGATCTCCGAGAGCGTATTATGAACTCCCAGAGATAGCAAGGCCGACGTCTTCGTGCCATTGAGGAGGCCCAGGGCTCCGGTGTATGCCTTCCGGATGGCCGCATCGATGCGCGCCTCTTCTCTGGCAGTCCACTTGTGGAAGGCGCCTACGTACGCCGCGTGGCTGATGGCGAAAGCCTGCAGCAGTCGTACGAGGCTAGCCTCTCTGGCGCCACGAGCTCTAGTCGCAATTCTTCTTACTAGCCTCGTGGCGATGCCAATCTTTGTTACCACTTGGTTGGCTGCCGTGCCGTTGGTGCGGTGGGCGTCAATGTGCATCCCCAACACCCGGATCTTGTCCACGTGAGGGATGGGCATGCCGTCCCCGGTGCTGATTGTAATGTTTCGTTCCGCTTCTGCAGCGGCTTTTTTTCGTTGTCTTCCCGGTGGGGGGATGATCATAAGTTGGGATTTCTGCGGAGCGCATTTCAGTCCGGTGCCCTCCAGTGTCTTCTCGATAGTATTTACAGCTTGCTGCAGGCCGGCTTCTATATCGCCGTCGCTGCCGCCCGTGGCCCATATTGTAATATCGTCTGCGTATATGCAGTGACGGATTTTCGGGCCGAGCTTGTCTAACTCTCGGGCGACGTCTATCATTATTAAGTTAAAGAGTAGAGGGGAAATCACGGACCCCTGTGGGGTGCCCACACTGCCTCCCTCTCTTTTCTCCCATCTCTCTCCCTCCACCTCCAAGCAGGCCGTGCGGCCCGTGAGGAAGGATCGCACGTAGTTATATGATCTTTCGCCCATGCCGAGCGCCACCATGCTAGAGAGGATGGCTGAGTGTGTGACCCTGTCGAAGGCGCTCTGTAAGTCTAGTCCCAGGACCGCTCTGTTGTCCTTCTGTGGGATGCCTCCGACCGGGTCCAGCACCTCTCTCTGTAGCAGCAATAGGGCGTCTTGTGTTCCCAGATGGGATCGGAAGCCCAGCATGGAGTCGCTGTAGTGGCCCTGGGTTTCCAGGAATCTTTGCCATCTGCAGGTGCCCTCAACTGCCGCTCTGCACCCGGCCCCGACGGGGTCACAAACAAAGCCCTCAGGAACCTCAGTGACAGCGCGATAGCGGCCCTCACGAGGTTCTACAACAAATGCTGGGAGAAAGGGGATATCCCCGGACAGTGGAAAACAGCCAAAACGGTTCTCCTCCCGAAGCCTAATAAGCCCCCGGGGATAGAAAACCTACGTCCGATCTCCCTCACCTCCTGCGTGGGGAAGGTCCTCGAACACGTACTAAACGACAGACAGCGGAACGAGAGACAGCAGTGACAAACGCGCCACGCCCTAGACGAGCCTCCTTGGAACGCGCTGCCGTGAACCGGTTACGCCACCCCAATAATCAGCAAATCGCGTGAATTGCATTTTTAAAGTGCTTCAACTCCGTCTCGAAATACTATCATTACGTTACGTGGGCATCGCTAGAGCTCGTGTTTTCCGAGTTTCGCTCAATCTCGGGACTTCTGGAATATCACCCCTGGATGCGAGTGTTGACTACGCTCTGTAAACAAGTTCAGATTGTGAACAAACTTGATCAAGTGTTGCACGGTTGCTTTAAAGTGACGACTTCCCATTTTTCTCTAGCCACGTGCGCACAAGCTTAGTCAAACTTAGTACGTACCGTCTGGGTCTCAGAGCTGATTGCGTCATTGGTGATGTTGGAGAAGTACGTATCGTCACCCAGTGTCTGCTGGGGCCGACGTCCTCTCCTGCCAGCCGCCCGCTGGGTGAACATCTGGGTCATACTGCCTGGGGTGGCCGCAGATACCCGCCGCGCCGACTTCCCTGCGTGCAGGCCATGGCTATTAGAAAGTATCGGCTCTTGTACAGTCATGAGCGAATGAAGCGCGAAAGTGGATTTATCAACAGGGACACACAAATAGCGCAATTTATTTCCGTGGAAGCCGAGATGTCCCATTGTTTCATAACAGTATAGCAAAGTTTGGAAATTGACTTACTAAATGTATTACAACCGCGTCCTTATGTGGTTTCCACGAACCATATTAAGTGCAATGCACTTCTTAAGCGACCCTGAACCTGCGTCCACCGGCGATGTCCGCGCACGTGGAGATGGGCGCGCGCAGCCTGGCCGCTGACATGGCACATACCCACGTGGGGGATTGGCCAGGAATCTCCTCGTCTTCCTTGGCAACGGGGGGAGATGGGCGCGCGCTGCCTGGCCGCTGACATGGCACATACCCACGTGGGGGATTGGCCAAGAATCGGGCGTGAGGAGGGCTAATGCACCTGCTTAAAGGAGTACTGACACGAAATTTCAAAGCTGAGATCCGCTCTAGCAATCAAGTACAACGACAACACAAATAGGTGTCTGT
This sequence comes from Haemaphysalis longicornis, assembly GCF_048455015.1. Classification (NCBI taxonomy): domain Eukaryota; kingdom Metazoa; phylum Arthropoda; class Arachnida; order Ixodida; family Ixodidae; genus Haemaphysalis; species Haemaphysalis longicornis. Next base: position 116,137,166 of record NW_027526225.1, read on the forward strand.
GAATAAATGCATCTTTCTTTCTTTGTAGTTGTGTGTGTGTGTGTGTGTGATCTCTCTTTCGCGAACATTACCGAACCGCGCAAATTCAACTCGTGCATTCGCACTTTCACATTCTTCCCCTCGGGGAAATGCGGGGAATTTCTTTGATTTGGCGTGTGTGTGGCTCATATTGCTATGTTTGCCTTTTATTTGTCTATATGACTATGTATCACTGAAAACTTAACGGCCCGTGATGCCCACGGCAAACAGAGAAAATAGCCGGGTAGCCTACACGTACGACGACTTAGATTGTTGCTCTCTTAAACGACCTAGTTGGCATTTTATCAGAAAGAGGGAATGCTCCATCTTTCTCCGTTATTAGTAGATTCTTGCAGATGAGGCCATCGGGTGCTGCAGCCTGAATCGCTTTCGGTTACTTCAATGGCTTCTGAAACAGTGCAATAAGTAATTCCGATGTAGCGTTCCATGGCAGTACCTTTTAACACGGAGAAAAGGAGTATTTGAGGAGGGGAACCTGCTGGGCTAGCGGGCGGGCGGCGCGTTAATGTCACTGCCTGGCGAGCAGGAAATGCAGCTTGCGGAGCAGCACAACAGATGACGCGTCAAGCGCGTTGCCACTTAGTTACCATAGTTTACACGTTCTTTACGGACGCGACGCACAAAAATCGCAATATCGAATATATTGAGCAAATTGCCAGATTCATGTCTATAAAATCAATAAATAGAAGTGCTGGACACTTTAGCAGCAGTTAATAAATACTGCCCTAGTTACAAGCCGTACCGCGCTTGAAACGAAGCACTAAAAGGAAGCCAGGAGCAGACAACGTCTGCCGACACCGCCTTCTCGTCACGAGTGGTTCACTCTCGCCACTCTCGCCTATCGTGGGCTTCTCTGATTTGCGCGCGCCTTTCATGTTGCACAGGCAGGGCGGGGAAGCTAGGACAGTCTAAATATGAACTAATGACATGGAGGATAAGAAACATAACTCAATGGAACTAATCAAAGCTTGATTCTCAACCACATGCTTTCCTTATTTTATTGTAGGTTTCGCGTTCTAAAAAATCAAAGCCCCTTCGTCTAACGACAACGATGCTTGAAACGTGAAGATATCTTCCGCCGCAAACCGACTCCAATGAAAGTCTAGTAGCGCGAGAAATTAGTTGGCGTCGTCTGCCCATGATGTCAGCCGGCTGTTCACTGACTGACCTTGAACCGGCGAGCCTTTTTCGCGACATAGGGCGCAGCAGAGGGCGCCCGCGCCGTGACTTTATCGCGCCGCCGGAGCAAGCCCTGTTGCACCTCATCAACAATTCTCGCTCCGTGCCTTTTCATTTGCACCACTGGCTGGTGGCCAAGATTCTACCAGAGTCTTTCAATGCTTCTCTGGTTATGAAACTCCGGCCAAGTTTCGTACGGGGACAAAGGCTACCACGAGGGGCGCCACCGCAGGTCGGAGGACATCGGGCGGCCGCCGCTGCTCTGTAGGCTGACCGGCAGGCAGGAACGCAGTAGCAGCATGTCCGTTGACACCAAATTTTTCCGCCGCTCACAAAATGGTAAGTTCATTTCAACGTCCCACGATACGTAAAGCGAAAGCGCACTGCTGATAAGGCGGCGAGCGTCCGTTCCCTGCCAAACGCGCTCTGACCACGCCCCCGGCTGCCCTCCGATCAACACCAGCGCCGCGGCGCGGCCTCCCTGGGCAACGCACGAAGCTCTCCCATAGCGTGACGGCGGAGTTTCATGACCAGAAAAGCATTGAAGGACTCTGATTCTACTCTTCAGCCAGCTAAATATGATACTGAATTACTTCAAGCCAAATTCACCCCTCAACCCTAATCGTCCGTTGCATGATATGGCCTTGAAACATGGGTATCTTCTCCGCTATTCCTGTCTCGTTGCATCTAAGGAGTCATTGCTTCCCCACAGTGGTTAACTATTTCTACCAGCACATCACATGGTAGCAGTTGAGAAAGAAAAAAAAAACAGATGTGGCTTAAGGAGACGTTCCTCTTCCGCAATCTAATCCTACTTCTGACCGGATATCTCATCCCTCAAACAACTGTAACCGTATAATTCAAACCGTGCACGTGTAATGGCGGCCTACCTCCTTTACTTTCCACCGCTCTTTGTCATGCAGCATTCGAATCTGCTATTTTGCCCCCAAGGAAGGCCTCATCTCATTTCTCTATTGGCATCTCCATCTGCTCATTCGTCCACATAGCACCTGTGCACCCGTTCTGATTTCCGTGCGCCCGCTCGTACGCCCCGCCCCCGTATGACGTGACCAGCGCAACCCCCCTTTGCATCCGTAATTTGATTCCCACTATTTTATCAATTTGTTGATTTCGGGAAAAAATGAATAAACGAATGACCGAATGAATTCATTTAGAAGGGAGAAGTCGAAGGCGTGTGCGGGGGATTCCTCCCCTTCCCTCTCACGCGGCGTTCGACCTTCTAAATTCATTCATTCATTCATTCATTCATTCATTCATTCATTCATTCGTTCATTCATTCATTCATGCAGTCATTCATTTTTTCCGCAATCAATGGCACTCTTGGACTCCCTACGCGTTATTACAATTGTCGTCTTTCTTTCCATCTCCTTGAGATGATATACAGTACTCAGCAGTAGGCTTTGTGAGGAGCTAGATGAAAGCAGAAATATTTTCAACTACCCTAGCAATGAGCAGACCTACAGTTTAGCTATTGAAGGACTGGAGGAGGTTAAAGGGACCCTGCAACACTTTCTACAAACGCTTTCACTTTTTCCTTCGCGCCTGGAAGCAATGCGAAAGCTATGCCGTTATCGCCAGAACGGAGCTGCACTGCGCGATTTGCTCGTCGCGCAAGATACGCCTTCCGTTTCTGCTTCGTATTTGTGGCTTTATTTTTAAGGTTGCAATTGAAAAACGTTCATTGCAGCAACTGAAGGAAAACCGGCCAACAGCCGCTACGTGGCCTCAATGACGTAATTCGGGCCGTCGAAGAACGTCAAGACCGGGAAAGACAGAATAATATTTTGAGCGAGTTTGCAATTTATCTAATGGGCATAGAGCAGTAATTGTTGGCTGAGGTACATTGCGACCCCCTAATCTAAGTACTGGGTGTGCTGGGTGACTACGCTCTGCAAGCATTTAAGATTTCTAAAAAAGTTGAAAAAAGTGTTGCAGGGTCCCTTTAAGTAATATGAATTAATCTTCCATCCTGTAAGTAAGCATAATTTGGCTGTTTGTCATCACTTCATCATGGCAAGAATACAGAAACATTAAACGCGGAGTTTAAAAGCAATTGACAAGAAGCTCGTTATTGGCTGATATCGAAAGTATGCGTTCGCATACAGAAGTCGCCTTGCAACAAAGAACACGCATGAGATAACGGGATCGTTCGCATTTGTTCGCTGGTAAAAAAAATGGTGTGCGAATTTGCGAAAGTAAATAAAAGCTTGGTAAAAAAAGACGACTTACCAACTGGGGATATGATAAACAATGGAGGAATTTATTACGGGTAGCTTTGATGATTATGCTCGAAAGCCGGAGGATAATAAACGTTCCACTTGACGGTCAGTATGCCAACACGCTTTTTAACCCCACGAAAGGTAATGTGAATGACCTTAGAAACTACAGACTTAACAATCTTTTCATAGTGAAGTTTTCAGCTCTTCGTGACATCCGCGAACGCAATGGGAAGGGCAAACTACACCTCGGAGAGAAGGTTAAAGCAAGAATATGGAGTGGCAATTATAAGTCAGGTAGACAATGTTCTTCTCAGCGTTTAAGTCCGAAAACTGATATCCACCAGTCTACCACAAGTGGTCTCCGGTTCGCTCACTTGCGCCCTTCTTTGCGACCTTTCCACCGGTGGCTTCATGGCGCCTCAGCTCTTCAGACAGCAACGCTGGACCCTTGTGGAGGTTGGCACGCGCACGTGTTCGTTGAACTGTTTGTGTGGTCGAGTACCGTCTCTGCGTGGTCAGGTCGCGTGGTCCTCCTTTTCCACCATAGGCAGATGGCTGAAACACCACAAGGGGAGCCAAGCATTGGGACAACCTACATCCGAGAACAGGCAGTGTGAGGCATCATTCACACAGCCGTTTTTCACCCCGTCACGTCACCGTCACGTCACCGTCTTCCGGCAAGGGTGACGGTTTCTCGGGCGATTTCTCGCCGAAAACGGTGCGACGGGGACGGGAAGCCGAGCTCTACCATCGCGATGGCTCTACGTTTCCGTTCCGTCAACGAGACGGGACCACGCCCCATAGTGAACCAGCCAATCAGAAAACATATTTTTTACGGCTAAACTTAGATAAAAGTGAGCACACGTAAAAATCTAAGCCATTTTCTTTACTTTCCAGATTAAGCCCGCTCAATTCTAGGCTAAATTGATCACTAGGCAGACGACCCTGCACACTGACGGAGAGCTCCAGTACGAACGCTACTCCGTTTACGTCTCCGTCGCGGTTTCTTGACCTGACGGTGCCGTGACGGAGAAGGTGACGGCTGTTTGAATGAGGGCTAAGAATCAATTCTGACCATTCAGTGAACTGGTCCTTCACTTTGAAATGCGATCAAGAGAACAAAAAGACAAGGCCAAGATTATTGCAATGTTGGGGCCACAGGCAGCAAGGATGATGTTCCAGCATGTCACGTACGCAGAAAATACCACTGTTCTTGCAGCGTACATCACAAAACCACGAGTACCGCTTTTCCTGACGCCCCTTTATTACGGCCACGGAAATTCCGTAGTGTAACCTGATACCCGGCTTGTTAGCCTTCCTCGCCGAATGGTTGGTGATTTACCAAGTTCCTCTACACTTAGTCCCCCCCAGATCATCAGTTGTTGTTCCACACATAGCTCGCTTTATTCCCGAACATTGCCCCTCCACCATTTACAAGCACCTCCGTTACAAAAAAGGGGGCCATCCACCCTTTACAAGCAATGCGAGATGAGCTGCTACCGACTGATGTGCCCATCTTCAACCGAGGGCAATATCTACTGTGATTTATCGCTTGCTCCCCGCGAACTTTTCCAAGCTTTTAACTTGAACGCATCCTAGGGATTCCTAAACTACTGGACACTTATACGTACACCGTTTGAATTGCGTGGCGTTAGCATAACATACACTGCAGTGCGCAGGCCGCAGATACCTGTATACCCACCATGCTCTGGGAATATCTGGTCTCCTCGATTTGGCTACACTTTCTGCACCAGTTGAGGCGGTGCAGCACTCTCGCACTCGATTTGCCAGTGCAGCTAGCGCCACCTGCACTTCGACCCTCGATTTGACGCTGTGCTGCACGAGTTCTTCTACACTTCTGCACTATAGCCTCTGTGCGAGTTTTCGTCTCGTGCAAGGTGCAGCATGCTTCGGCGCGTTGTTTGGTGCGCATCGTAGCAGACGGTCCAGCATGACAGTTGTGTCAGTAAACAGAGTAGAAACGACAGCGTTTCCGCTTTTAGACGTGAATGGTCGTCACGTGCAACAAGATAGTGCATTTGTGTACGAAACACAAGGTTAGTACAGGTAACGCCATTTAAAAAAAAGACAACGTGAGAGCGCAAACACGCACGGCAGCAGACGACGTTTGTGCACTTTTGTTTTCTATTCGGTCGCTCCACGGAAAGCGCTAGTGTACGGCTGCACTCGCATTGAAAGGACTGGCGCTGCCCTTCCACGACACTTTTGGGAACTATAAAGCACAAAGTGCGGTCAAATCGTCAAGGCCTATCTCACCCCTTCCCAGCATTCTTTACTGGCTACTCACCTCACCAGAGCCAAAGAAGGAGAGCGCATTCGTATCCCCGCGGGGTACGGACCTCCCGGGCGGCTTTGGCCGTCAAGACGTGTCCCTGCTAGGGTGAGTTCGTCTGGGGGTGACCCTTCCGCCCCCTCTCCCCCTCTGGTTGCCTTCAGGGCACCGCAGGAGCGATACGCGGGGGCCAAGGTTATCTGGTGTAAGATAGGGTGCCTTGATTCACACGTCCGCCGTACAGGGTTGGAGACACGTGTACGGTGACGCCGCCATTTTGGGTCACTCGCTGGCCGCCGCCGCAGCAAGTCATTGTATCAAAACCGCGCTAAAATTATCGCCGCAACGCGGTTTACTGTCGAAGTTTGAATCATCTTATCTGTTTCGCGTTGCTGGGTCTCGTGGGAAACGAAAAGAGCAACGCGTTGAGCACGTTGACCCAATTGCGGCAGCACGGGACCGTTCAGAGGGTGTCTCCACCCTGTACGGCGGCGCTGACATCGAGGCACGCTAGTGTAAGATAAAACCCAGCGCCGCAGTGGGAGAGAAAGGGGCAATAGCAAAGGAAAGCGTGGCATCAATTAGTCTCTGCGAATGTGTAAGATCATGTAGCTCAGGGATCACATAATGTACACTTACTCCAAGGGGGCGCCGCCAGTCAGGGATTCTCGCAGTGCTTCCACGCTTCAACTGCTGCTTCGATAGCGTCGCGATGGGGGCTTTTCCAGCGGATGGCGTAGGGGCCGTGGGACGAGCTGCCGCGATCGCGAAGGCAGAGTTTGAGGTTCCTCGTCGAGTGATTCCGGACTTCATCCGCTGCTTTGGCTCCCTTCCTGCCGTCAGTCCAGGCGAAGCCTGTCCGCTCCTCTTCGAAACGGCTGCGCTGCTGGGGACCCGTAAGGTTCCTCGTGGCGCGGAGGGCGGCTTCCCTTTATGCAACACGCTGGGTTTGCGGACTGGCAGCTGTAGGCCCCCACTTGCGGGAGTCGCCACCTGCTTAGGGGGCGCTTGAGATTTCGAGGGAGGTTTGCCAGTGGCCTTAAGTGGACCTCCCTCCTTCACTAAGGTCAATCGCGATGTCGCGGGTGCTGCAGTACCCTGCCTGGACTCCTTCGGCGCCGGCTCGCCTTCAGCGGGGAGAGCGCTTGATGCTTTCGTAGACTGCGAATCTGGACTCGGTTTGCGTAAGTTATTGTCCGCTCTCTCATCGGTTGCCGGCGCGTTTGCAAGGTCCGCACCGCCTGAGGGCGAACTTGCTACTGCGGGAACATCCTCAGCGGGGCCCTTTTCCAACTTTTCGTTGGCCTCTACAGAAATTGGTGGGTCGATAGACTTTACGTCACTAGAGGGAGTCACTTTGTCGGACGCTTCATTATCCGTGCCTGGCTTACCTGCAGAAGTTGGGAGGAAAGAGCTGAGAATGCGAAACAACAAAAAAACTACCGGTGGCTTAGCTCGGCTATGCCAGGATACACGTAGCATGAGCTAACGTTCAGCTGGTTATTCTTAGCTTTCCTGGTTTTAATCGAGCAGATTTAGGGGAAATCCCCAAGGTGGAGTACTTACTCCACCTTGGGGATTTCCCCTAAATCTGGTCGATTAACACCTGTCCTTCACTTCGAGTTGTTGATCAATTCGCTTTCGCGCTACTAACGACTAGCCTCCTGGTTAGCTCAGTTGGTAGAGCGACTGCTCTGGTTAAGCAGTGGTCCCGGGTTCGAATCCTGGACCAGGACGAATTTTTCTTCAACTGCGAAGTTTTCCGAGAAAGCTGTATAGCTTTCCTTTGTAGCCGTTTGGCTGCATTTAGGTGGATGTCAAACTTTCCTTCACAGCTTTCCTGGTTGCGTAGGATTAGCTTGATTGTCATGCTTACTGCTGCTTCACTGACACACACACACGGTATACGCATTATGTGACACGCGTATATTTATCAAGCGTCTCCGGCGCAGCGTCACCAATCGCCCCAGAGCTAAGCTGGTTCCATAGGCGGACGCTGGTGTTGCTGCGACGCACGAGCCATCGATATCACCCAGCCACCCCTCGCATGATTGTCAAGTGGACCGGGCCGCCACGCGCGGGACGTAGGTCGGCGAAGACGCTGCGCGCGTGGGGTGTGTGAGAGACGCCGGACAGCGAGCAAGCAACGTTCTGTGCGCCGTAACGCGTCACTGCTCCTCGCGCATGCGGAGCATGGCTTTCCAGGAGCCACGCAAAACTGCTCAACCTGAGCCAGTGTAGCTCACGCTACGGTACATTTTGTGAGGAAATCATTTTCTGGAACGAAATACAGGACTTCGCACAGGAAGGGGGGGTACGGGCGCCCAGTGTGCGCTATACATTTCCCCAGTATGGCTTGTCCTGTGCCGGTTCCAGCCTGCCACGGTTCTGGCCATGCAGGTTTTCGACAATAATTGCGGTCGAGGACTGATGTGGCAAACGCTGCATACTTCCCCCTTAGTGATCAGAAAGCCGGAGATTGTACTCACGCCGGAGACTGTAGTCACTTCTGGTTTTATGGCAAAGCTTTTTTCGCCCGGACTCCCTTAATGCTTCCTTCGAAGGATATATTTTTATTCAATATATCTGCTGAAGACGGCGAACGTCAAAATCACTGTTCTACCACGCGGAGCATCCCGAAATTCGTCTAATATTGTCTAATTAGTGATCCTCAGTTACTGGTCCGAATTAACAGAAACCTGCACAAAAAAACAGTCATTTTCGGCTTTTGACTGGCCCACGTTGGTCACATCTGTCACCAGAGTATAAAAAGCTCTGCAAGCACAGCTTTAACATATATTGCTTTTTTGGAAATCCTCACAATATATATATATATATATATATATATATATATATATATATATATATATATATATATATATATATATATATATATATATATATATATATATATATATATATATATATATATATAGATAGATAGATAGATATACAATATTATTCATACTTAACACATTTTGATTCCGGAGAGAGGGGGGCGCTATGGGTAAATTGCCTCCCCCTAATAAGGAACCTTAAGCATGCCTATGATCTTATGTAACGCATAGCGTAGAGGCAGAAACGTATATTCCTTCTCCTGCTGTAGTTTACTTCGTCCCAAATTCTTTAAGCAGTTGCACAAAGAACGGTAATGTTATCGAACGTATTCAGCTTGGAAAGCAGAGGCAAGCAGTCTCGAAATCCGCAAGCTCGTGAGGCTCAGGGCATGTGCTTCTTTAAAGCTACCTTCCCTATTCAATCAAAACACTTGGAAACGGAAGGAGGATATTCAAGCAACTCTCTCGTTAGTGTCACCAACAGCCTGCGACACAGCTCTTAAATAAAGGATGACGTGAGAAGAACGCCAGCAATGTAAATCAAAATAGGGTGTTTCGAATATTTCGAGCAGCGTTGGCTTGAACTGGTTAAGAAAATCTCTCAATACCTTCGCTGGGCCTGCTCGCTTCTTGCTTCGTCTGGGTTTTGGGATGGGCGGTCCCTGAGTCGAGGATCTCTTTGCGGAGCTGCCCTGTCTTGGAGCCTCTCCTGGGAACCTCTTGGGAATCGGACTCGTCGTCTTCGCTGCTCATGGCGTGCGGGGCACCAAAGATTGCCTCCTCGAATGGCTATCAATTCTTTGAAGCCGGTCCCCGTCCTTCGTCTTTCGCTTAAATCCTCCTCTTCATTACGCTTTAGACGCGAGCCAGGCGCGCGGAAAGGGATTGGGCTCTTCCTTTTGAGAAATGCTGACAAATGACCTGTTCAATGACCCCTCTATCTTATCTTTCTTGTGCCCGACTTGTGAATATTTGTGCAATGCGTTTCTGTATGTTTACATTTGGTGTCTATTTCTACAATCAACTTCATAATTTGTGTACACCCCCACTTCTGCTTGAGCCAACAATAGCCTACAATAATAAATAAATAAATAAATAAATAAATAAATAAATAAATAAATAAATAAATAAATAAATAAATAAATAAATAAATAAATAAATAAATAAATAAATAAATAAATAAATAAATAAATAAATAAATAAATAAATAAATAAATAAATAAATAAATAAATAAATAAATAAATAAATAAATAAATAAATAAATAAATAAATAAATAAATAAATAAATAAATAAATAAATAAATAAATAAATAAATAAATAAATAAATAAATAAATAAATAAATAAATAAATAAATAAATAAATAAATAAATAAATAAATAAATAAATAAATAAATAAATAAATAAATAAATAAATAAATAAATAAATAAATAAATAAATAAATAAATAAATAAATAAATAAATAAATAAATAAATAAATAAATAAATAAATAAATAAATAAATAAATAAATAAATAAATAAATAAATAAATAAATAAATAAATAAATAAATAAATAAATAAATAAATAAATAAATGAGGACACGTACGTTGCATCTATGTTTCCCCGTGAGCAGCAGCGCCGCTTCCTCATCATGGTGGACTGAACGTAATTTTTTCATGGGAACGCTGCTTGCTTGTCGCTGCCTCTGACCATAGAATTCACTAGCTGCTAACGTCACCGCCCTGTTTGGGTTACCAATAGCCACTTTTATCACGTGCCATGACACCGAAGCTTAGGAAATAAGAAATCTGGGACAACGATGTGACGACAAAAGATCGAAAGGACAATGGCTTGTTTGTGTGGCGGACATCACACGACATCAGTGATCAGTGGCAGATTTCTTATCCAGCCAAGTAAGCTGTAAACTAAAAAGTCCGCAGAAATTTAGAGAGTTGTCTACTAATGCGTGCCGTTCAATTGGGCTTTTTCAACGCCTAAAATGCATTTTGAGTGTTATGTATATAGCATCTTTCAGTTCATGTTCTGCTAGGATCTCACTTGAGAAGCTCTCAACGCGGTATTTCCCGCACACCATTTGCAAACAGAATCCGCAGTCCGTGCCAAACACGCCCAGCCGTGGAAACCACGCCCAAGCCGCCGCCACGTCGACCCGAGCAACTATTGCTCGGGTTGCGACCCCACACTCACGGTCGCCGCCGCCAGATGGGCTTGATGTCACCCCTATCCACCCGAGCTCTTTGTTTCACGCCGTGTCCGCGGATCAGCGGGGAAAACTTTTGCCAACATGTCCATTTCTAACGCAATGAATAACGAGGAAAGAAGAAAATGAACGCAACGTTGCCGCGCGCGGGCCGCTCGAGGTAAATAACGCCTCCCAGTAGAAAACCACGTGAACATCTGTCACACGAAAGTTTCAAGGTGGCGCCGCTGCTTGCACAGTCAGCCGCCAATGACCGGTACACCGCCGGCATGGGCCGCAAGATGCAGCACGGGCAGCACCAAGGAACGAGGGAAGGAGGTTATGGGACAAGCACCTCGGAACGTATAGTCTGGTCGCCTGACCGAAGCTCCGCCTGCTTCAAGACGTTCGCAGCGCTCACCATGCAGTGATGCACATTTAGGCGAAGATGCCTAAACGGAAAGCCGTCATCTTCCGTTCCGGGAAACCTTCGAAAGCGTTGGAAACCTAGCTATAAGGGTTAAATGCAAAGTTTTTTGCATGCTGTCTGTCGTTGTTAACGTAACCGGTCTTGTTACATGGACCTACATGGACGAAGGCGCACAAAAACGGCCTTCCGTGATGTCGTGGTAGCGTGTTGGCGAGTGGCTTCCAGGGGAGTTGCCGCCGTTACGGCGATGAAGAGCCGCAGCCAAACTTAACTTGTTTAACGCATAGCGACTAGAGAACAGTGATGATAAAGGTAGCAGCTCACTGGTGTGCTTGCGAGATGACAACTCGAAGGGGCGGAGAAACGTTCTCCGCAAAGGGCCAGGACGCGCATGCCCCCTCGTTGAGAAAAAGGGCGTTGAAAATGGCGTCCCCGAACCGAGTTGCGTCGCCTCCGTCATGTAGTGGTAGCGTAGTGGACGAGCGGCGAGCCGAAGAGGCTGCCTTGGCGTTGACGACAAAAGGCCGAATCAAAACGTAACTGGTTTACTGCATGGCGAGAGATGAACAGCGTCGATACCGAAACAGCAGCCTTCCAGGCGAGCTTACGGCGTGACTAGAACAGAGCGACAGCAGGATCCGATGCTGCTGATCGCATGAATAATGCGCTCCAAAGGATCCCGTGATCCAAAAGAATCACGGACGCTTTCCCGTGTTCGTGAGAGTCGGCGGTAGCGGCGCACGTTTAGTCTGAGAGAGGGGGAGAGGAGATCTCGGCGAGCGACGTCCGCTGGCAGTTTCGAGTCTCTGCATGCCTCCGCAAGAACAGTTTGCTTTGTATTTTTGCAGCTGCCGCGGCACGAGTCACCGCGGTGGGGCCGGCGTGGCGGGTGCTTGCCTCAACATGTTCGAGGAAGGCGGGCTTTCCGGAAAAGCGCAGGAGAACTTCACCAAACTACACTAGCTTGCAGCACGTGCACGCAAGGTAGCGACGCGCTGAATCGTAACAAGGGCATACCTATAGTCTCCAATGCAACGGTGAAAACGAGCTGCGCGTGTACCGACCTGTACGGTTAAGCGCTAAGGGGTTCTCCTCACACAGCACTGGTGTTCCGCGGGAAAGCACTATGGCGCGCCGTCGCGCTGTCCGCTGTTGAAGCCTGCGCGCCGCGTCAACACACACCCCACCGTACATTCGTAACCGTATATAGTGCATAGTTACTGAATGGTAAAGAATGTTGTTATTCCTAGCAACTTCAACTTCCATCCACTTCTGCACGACAGGATGACAGAGTAATTTATCCGGAATTGTTTTCATTCACTGTATTACCCATGTTGTGAAGAGTCGAGAAAGCTGACCGTTTTGTTCTGTCAACGAATAAATAGTTGCAGTCAAGATAGCGTTCTTTGAGCGCGACCGTGTTTTCAAGAAGCAGTTATTCATTGTGCCTCTTCCACGAGATCTCGCTGTTATTTTTGGGCAGCTTTGCTAAGGGTGAAAAACTACAACACTTCATGGGTAATAACAGCTTCGCAGTTAACAAAGCGTCGCAGCCCAAACTTTTGTACACCACGGTACACTTGAACGTAACTTGGCACATATGTGTGCTTATTTCACATTCTTAACAGAGCGCATTCAGCAGCTGAAAACATGAGCTGGCCACACTGACGCAGAACGCTGAGCTCATTTCCAAGGTCCGGCACAGGTCGGCCGCCATCCTCGAGGATCAGTTGCTAACGGAGTCCGTCCGAAACTGAAATCTGTGTCGGACATAAAAAAAAAAAATTGGCCGCGTACCTGCTCCTTTTGTTGCAAATTTCGACAAAAGACGATAGTCTTTGTCGACAGTTGCCAAGTAAATGCCTCCGTTTGCTTTCCCGCTCATGCATCTCTCATGCTGTTCCTCTTCTCCACGTTCGTTCCAAGCGGGACGTGGAACCCATCTGGTGGAGCTTTTCGTTGCTGTTGCCGTTTAATTTCTTAAATACCGTCATGAGCTATAGGAACGCTGGCAACAGTAGGCGACGGTTTTCCTGAACTGATGTGGTATTTCATTTGATATCGCAAAAACTAAGCATTCATGATTTTTTTTTAATAAAGGAACACTGCAGATATCACTTGTGTATTGATTTTCCGCCTCATATTTGCGTAATGTCTTGTTCTTGTTCAACAATGTTGACAAGTATGAGCGTTAACACCGGACTTAGACGTTTACATTTGGCTGTAAGTATATAAGACTATTGCGCAGATTTTGTTTCACTTTGGCCGGTTGCCTGAATCAAGTTAAAAACTTGTTTAATTGTTTCTGGTTGTTACGTTGTATCATTGATACCAGGATTTTTTATAATAAATTTATCCTTTCACAACAGACAGACAGACATACAGACAGACAAAATTTTCTGGGTTTAAGTAGCCCAAGAAAGACTATCGTCTTTAATAGGTACTTAGCGGCAAAAATTCTGACATTCCAGATGAAATTAGATCATCAGGCATTCCGACGTGCAACTGCGCTCCGCCAACTTCTGTGGACGTCGAGCGTTCTTTTTTCATACACAAATAACAAATGAAAGAAGATACAACTTCAACGCGGAGAACATTGAGGTAGGGCTGGTTACCCGCCGCGGTGGCTCAGTGGCTAAGGCGTTGCGCTGCTGAGCACAAAGTCGCGGGTTCGATTCCCGGCCGCGGCGGCCGCTTTTCTGATGGAGGCGAAAAGCAAAAACGCCCGTGTGTACGAGATTTCGGCGCACGTTAAAGATCCCCAGGTGGTCAAAATTAATCCGGAGCCCTCCACTACGGCGCGCCTCATCGCCTGCGTTGCGTCGGCGCGTTAAACCCTACAATCAATCAGGTAGGGCTGGTTTGTCATGGCTTTTACGCCCTTCTCTTAGTGTCGAATCACCCTTCAGTTCACTCAAATCTGTTGAACTAGCGACATTTGTATGACTTATTTTCACGTAAAAAATAGGCTTACTTTTCCAAAGCACAAGATTTGTCCTCTGTTTTCATTGTGATTGAAGAAATTGTCGTAAATTACGCTGCTCAAGTAAATACGAATTTAGCGAATTTAGCCTAAAGGAGAGTATTTAACGCTTATAAATGCCCAAATGGCACTTTTCAGTGTCTATTGTAGGCGCCTAAAACCTTGATTTTGGGTACGTAGAGTTCCGGTCTCTGGTCATTACAATCTGGGAATGCTCCCTCAGCCACGACAATCAGGTTACTTCTGACTGAGCCTACTGGAGTACAAGAAAATTGTTTCATTTTGCACCCAATGTTTTGTGCTCTCTGTTTTGAAAGTTTGAACATGAACAGCCCCCCCCCCCCCCCCCCTCCCCCCTCACTTTCCAAAACTGCCAGTACCACTGAATCTCACTTTTCCATAACTTCAATCAGCATCGCCCCGATGACTGTAGCCTATTAAGTGCAGAGCACTTTAAGGGCTCGCCTTGTCGTCGTAACTCGCTCGCGGTGTACTGAAGTTGAGCCCCACGGCGTACCGTCGTAGCGGCGTCCCACAAAGGCTTCGAAGGACCGGGCAGCCATTGGGTGGAACCACCATCGCTTCAGCGAACAGCGCTGCCCGTGGCGAACCGCTCGTCAGTGGAATGCCGGTGGCGGTCAGCGCAGCGTAGTCGTGCATGGCTTTCTGTCGTTCTACAGCGGTGCGACTTGCGAAGCGTAGATGACCACAAGAACTTTTTTTTTCAGATGGGTAAATATTGAAAGTAGAGGCGACGTTTACGAGTTATGTCACGTGAGTTATTTACGTCCATACTCAGCAATTACAAATAGCAGACGACACTCAATGCACCAAGCTGGAAGTCAAGCTGGAAGTGCAAGTCCGCTCGTTCGTGCAAATTTTTTCATGCCGGCATGCAGTTTGGTGAATCGAGGAATATATTGCAGCGAAGTACTCCTCAGTGAAAAAGCCGGTTTTACAGCCGATCCAAGAATGCTGCGGCGCTAGCCTATGGAAGTTGATGACGAAAAGGCGTCGTGCTCGAGCGAAAGGCAAAGCTCGGCGGTACCTTCTAAAATTTACCCCGAAACAAAAAGGCTGAGGGACTACGCTACGTAACTTCATTAACTACGGGAGAAACGTGATAATTACTACAGCCATCGGGAATCATTTACAGAATAAATACCGCATGATTGTAGAACGTTATTGTTTGTCGTGGAAAAGCATTGATTTATAAGACTTGCGATGGTTGCAGGCTAGTTGGTTAATGGTTTTTCAAAAAACAATTCCTGCGTGGCTGAAGAACCAGACAGGATGGTGCCGAAAACCTGCCCTCAGTTTCACAACTGAATGCTGCGGTCGAGTTTTACGATTTTTTTAGGTACTCGGGAAAAAATACTTCAGCATTAAAAAACACAGGCTGACATTAACACTCTGAAACATTGTTAAATTATCGGTGCCAGCCTTTATTCCACGAAGGTGGTGAAATGGGGAGGGGAAGGGGGTAGGTTTGTAACTAGGGCTGTTGGGTGGTTCAATAACTTTGGCTCGTGATAAAATGACCAGTACGTACGCGGCAGTTCCGCTTCGTCGGCTTCGTCTCTCAGACTCCCATACTGTCACTCACGAAAACCGAAGGCACAAAGCTCACGGTTAAGCGCTAACCACATGGAGCGATTTTGCAAGCGACTTGGGGACGACGCGACTAGAGACGAACTAATTTTCGCCGCGGACCAAGTCGCTTATCGAATCGCTCGGTTCTGGGTCAACAGAAACAGTCGCTCGCCTCCCGGCAGTGGCCTCAGCGACTAGCCAATAGCAGAGCCCCTAGGTAAGCACGCAACCTCCGGTTTTGGAAGAGAGCGGGAGGGAGATTTGTCGCGCGCGCAAAATCCGCGCAGACTGCGTTTGCGATGCAGCGGCAAAGAAAGCTTTGCATGGCAAAGCTTGTGTACATGCTGAAGTAGAAGCAAGAAGGCTCCCGCACACACTGGGTGAGACCCGTGTGGCAAAAACGACGTCAAGAAAGCGAATTCTTCACGGCGTTCTGTTGGAGCCGAGAGACGAGGCGCAGAAGGAAAAGCGCGCGCTATCGCTAACCCGAACCAGTTTTAGAGATGCAAAGAAGTGCAAAAAGCAAGGTATAAAAGCGTAATACTTTTCAGTCATGCTTTTTATGACAAATGAACAGAAAAAAATATTTGTAAACAACCAGCGTACCAAGCGCGTTAACTATGCGCAGTGCGGCAACATTGAAATCGCCGTCCTCAGTCGCTCGAGCCGTCGCTGTCATGTTTACGACGTATTCTTGCCTCGGCGAGTGGCTTCGGATCAGCGACTGCGGATCCTAGTCGCGTCGCTCGTCGCGTCGCTGGAAAAGTCGCTCCATGTGATTAGCGCTTTACGGAAAGAAAGTGTAAACTGCCGCGACGTTTCCACAGCCACATGGTAATCAATCTCGTACGTGCATTTCCTTCAAAGCACACGTATCGAGGTATCCCACCGTTAAGGCTGGCGTGGAAACTGTAGTCATTGAAACCAGTAAAGATAATTTGAAGTGGTAGAAATGAATAACAATAATAACAATAGTTTTATTCCTACTCAGATCGCGTGGAGCCAGGCAAAAAGCGATCATGTCAGTGTAGCCCATTCCTAACCCACGGCCGCTCGATGGAAACTAGGTCCGGCCTGCCGAACGCGCCTCTCCGCCGGTGACGGCGTTAGTTTCCCTTTCCGCCGCAGCGTCAGTCGTGGCGCTAATCATCGGTGAAAGATGAGCGGCAGCTGCCGGCTGCGGTCACGGTTTCAATACGGTGTAAGTTGTTCATGACTGCCCCGACGGCCGAAGTCAGCATCCTTATAATTTATAATATTACGCGGTGATAAGTGAGGCGGAAACTCACAATATAGGCGTCACGGACTAACTAGTATTTCAGAAGTAGGCACAGCGCTACATTTGTTTTCCTTTTAGCGCGCCGCATGCGACGTTAGCAGGTGGCGTATTGCTAACGTCGAGCGCAATAGGCGGATTTCTTTCTAAAGACTTTCCCAAGGCTTTCAGGAATAATATTTAGCATGGCAAGCTAGTCTGAGCAACCGCATTTGTTTATTACAAAACAGCTTACAACTTGAGCGTACGTAAAAATTACATGAACGTTTCGTGCTGTGTCGTACACGCCCATTTCTGAATGCGCGTTTGACAAATGTGACTGGATATTTTCACACCTTGCTTTAACTGTGTTTTCAAAGAGAACTGGATAATCTAATACCTTTTAGGATCCATTGGTCCATTTGCTTTGGAAATATTGTTCGACGGCGCGTTAGGTTACCGGGTACACAAAATTATGGAAGACACACAAATAAAATGGACAGATCGAACGCAACTATGAACTGATTTATTGCAACCAGAACACTATTTACATGGGAACCAAAACACGGAAATGAGTACAGGATGCAGCAGAATGCTGTAAAACGTCGGCAGTCGTTCTTTGATTTACACTAGTTGCACAACGTAATATACAGTTGGAAAATAAATTAAACTGTATTAAATCCATGTGACATCAAAGGTAAATTTAATACAACATTTAAAGAGGGATTTACTGGGTTTGTGAGAAAATATGCAATTCATCTTCGCCTATGGTTCACCAGCAATCAGCTTTACAAGCGGAAAACTTTTGGCGAGAAATGTTTTCCTGAAAGCTTCAGTAGATTCTCTAAAGAGCTATTAACGTCGCCAGCCCAGGTGGAAAGAAGCAGCCTCAATAGCTTTTTTAAGAACATTTCGCAAAGCTCATGACAGGGTACGGGTCGCTGTTGCTGGCGCACCACATCAGCGGAGTCTGCGAGGTGTGGGAATACGGTGTTTGAAAGGAGCTTACAAATTTGTCCGCTGTGTCGAACTGCCTGTACAGCGCGATCCTCCTCGAACTTCTCCACTTGTTCGCGAAATTCGTCGCAGCGTTTTTGCAGTTTTTGTAGTTTTTCGTTTAGTCTGTTTTCTTTCATATTAAGGCGGCGGGCATTTCTCTTGGTGTTATCGAAAAAGCCTGTCAGATCGAACGAAGTCTGGCATTCTCGAGTCTCAAAATTACGTTGGCCGCATGATTGCATGTCCGTGAGAGAGTACAGGATTGGGTCTAACCTCTTTCGGTGAGTGCGGTTGACCTCTTTCTTCATTATCCGTTAGGCCCAGAATTGAACGCTCAATCGTTCCATGTTCTGCAACCATTGTGCTCACTTGCCCTTGATTGCGTACTTGAGATGCCGACGAACACGCCTCGAGCAGCGGCCGAACAAGCGCCCTCCTCCTTTTCGGGCTTTCCGGCAGCACGTACGTTGGGTACGGCGGAAATCTTGTCGACACAGCTGTTGGGAGCAACTTGCCCTACAATCCCACCGTGTAGTCATCCTCTTTGAAGTGCAGCGAGCAAACGACCGATCTGGAGCTTGGCTTCCGTTGGCTGCCCTTGTTGATCCCTTGACGGGAGATGTTGTGCAGCCAGGCGTCTCGGAGTCGTTCTTTGGAGGGAACTCGTGGCAGCAGACGCCCGGGGTTTTCGAGGAATTCGACTTGCAGCGCGGCACGCAGCAGTTTTGGGCATTTCATAACGAGGAGCACACTCGTACGATATATTGCACGAGCAGTGCGCGGAATTCGGCGAAACGAATAGCTCAAAGCGCTCACGCGTGCTTCAACATTCCCGCCGCTGCTACTCTTCGCGCCCAAGCCGGAGTCTGCGCCGATACGTGGCACCCCACCGCGAGTACAAGCGGCAACCGTAAACTTCGCTTCCATGCCCTCGCCCGTCGCCGACGCGCGATGCTGCAAGCCGCATTCATCCTTCCAACCGTGTTGCTTGCCCGCGTTAATTCCGATTCCACCCTCCCGAAGTTAACATGTACAGATTATTAAAACTGGAAGCTGAGCTAATTCGGTTCCGTTCATAATGAAAAATGACAAGCAGCGTAAATGCTATACAACATAGAATCACGCAAAAATACACAAGTTATCACTGCCAAGAAGTTCTTATTAAATCTATTAATATCCACGCAAGCGGCCTATCAGACTTCACAGGTAAGATTTCACACATACGGGAAACTCGACCGCACATGCTAAATCAAACCACGATTCAAACGAAATACGGAAAGAAGAAAGCAAACTACAAACACATTACCGATAGTACACAGGTGTTTCCCTCAGGCAAAGCAGCGCATCTACGTACGCCGCGCATCGTACACAGCGCATCTAAGCATTTTATGTTCCTGTTTAACGAGTAAATATCCGGTTTACTAATAAATGTGACCTTCTGCAATTTCTCAGCATTTGGGGACATTTGGCTGGGATTAAAATTACCGTGCCTGAATTCAAACATGAGACTGCCCTGGGGCTGCTGAGCCTGTGTTTGGCTAGGTTAAAACACGGCCGTTTTAGAATTGTCCTTCAGTTAGCATGGTGCATGGGAGCAGTAATGGAGTTTTGTATTCCAACACAAACGCGCTGCTGTGTTTAAAGCGAATTAGCATTGTAACATGGTGCACAGTCATATTCCTGAACATCGCGGGAACTGGGTTGCGGGAGCGGCCGCATCGCACTCGTCTTTTTAAACCGCGAACAAGAATTACCGTCATCAAACAGATGAAATTCTTAGGCATTGAAGATATATCTTTGCCGTAAATTGTGGTGTCATTATTTTCCAGATACGTGTGTTAGAACGCGAGTAAACGACATTTAAAGGGGCGATGATCGTCGATATTCCGTAGGCGCTCCGAAGCGAGGGCCGCGGGAGCCGTCACCGATGTGTGGCGCCCCCGCCGAAAGTAGCGGCGGCAACTGACAACTCCGCTGTCACGCGCCTGCCCATTGGCGGCGCGTGAATGGGCAGGCCGGACCTAGTTTCCATCGAGCGGCCGTGCCTAACCTCAGAAGCGTCCAATAAGTTTACGTAGCCGTTAGTGTATTTAAAAAAAATGAATACTAATAATGATATTTTTATTCGTACTCTTAACGGGTATAGCCAAGCGTAGATCGCTGCAAAAAGCTTTCATATCATTGTAACCGATACCCAACCTTAGGGACGTCCGACCAGTTTACGTAGTGCTTCTAAGAACCCAACACATCTGTCTAGACTTCGTTTCACCGCCCATATCCGCTCACAACACCACCGAAACATTCAAAGCACCGAAGCAAACACCGCAAAAACAACAGAAGGCTGTCCATTTTAATGCACCAGCTCATTCCACTAACGAGGGTAGCGCCGAGTGGTGGTGCCACGCGTCCAGCTGCCCAGTCCCTTATTGGCGGTGAGACGTTTGAGTGTCGCCTCCTGGCTCTGACGTCGGCTCAGGGGCTCGCACCGCTGTCGTCTGCTACACTCCGCTTGTGAGGGGAAGCGGTGTATGTGATAGAAATCGCCCGCTTTGATGCTTTCGCGCATTAAAAAGCGTACATCTAGAAATTCAGTTTTTTTTTTGCCAGCTTCTGACATATCTGAACAATTTCAAGCTGTATCCCCCCCAAGATTGCCACACACGAGGAGAGAGCGAACAACGTTCTTCGGAGAATCGGTCAGAATATCGTGTGTAAATCGTCCTTTCTAGCATATTCGCGAGGTTCAGCGCTCAGAGCTCCTCGATAAGTGTTCAAAATGCGTAGGCTTCCTTAAAGTATTGTTGAGATGCCCTTATGAAGACTCAACAGTCTAATGCTTCGTGCCAAGCATGGGGCCCCTACTCCTATGCACGCGCATCGCACCGCAGGAAATAAAGCGGCTGTGCTCTATTTCTTTCGTGGTTGTTGTCTTCTATCAGATAATGTCTTTTTTTTCTGTGCCCAACGCATTAATTTTTCTGCAGCATCAAAAACGTCTTATTAGCAGGTTTGGCGATGTTTGGGAGGCTCACAAAGATCGTGTGGGTATTTTCTTTAGGCTGTATGGCGTATACATTCACTTCACAAATTGGCTTTCGTTACGGCTGCGTGCAAGAAGGTGCAAATCCGCAGCGTGCGTTGTTTATTCACATGCAAATACAGAAGGTTTGTGTTACGTCACCGAGATTGCGCCCCAGACAACGTTGCCCAGAATATTCGAAGGCGGCTTTTGTGCTTTGGATTTCTATCGTAACCATCATCATCATAATGAACTGACTCTCAACCCAAAGAATTATGACATGATTACGGTGTTGAAGGCTTGATATGCTCGCGACGAAACGCAATAAATAGTATACGTGCATTAGAAGAATTGAAATCGATGAATATTTCCAAGCAGCTCTTTATTGTTTTTCCACCCTTCCAGACGTAAGGCAGCTAGAAACACAATTTCCATCTAAATCTATAATTTCCAGTTAGATCGAGATATTGTTCCGTCTTGGAGTTCTCATGTCTGGTAGCATTTCGGCTGGCGTACCCGCAAATATTCCCGCCATTTTTCCGCGGGGCTACCATGGTTGCCAGACCAGGACTGCCCTCTGTTGATTAGCTCGCATCATCCGTAAAGGCCGCAGATCTGCCAGCCCGCTCTGGGTATACAAACCCCTGCGCGCTCGCGCCGCGGGCTCGGGCTCGAGCCCGGGTTTTTTTTTTTTTTTTCGCTTCGTCCCCATGGTTGTCAGACCATGACTGCCCTCCCTTTTGCGGACGGATAAGGCGTTGCGCTGCTGATTCCAAGGGCGCGGGTTCGATTCTCGGCCGCGGCGGCTGTTTTCCTGATGGAAGTTGCCGTGACAGGTCAGACGTACGACGTTTGGGTAGAGTAGAAACTCTAGGTAGTTTACGTACTGTGTATGAAACTCTAGGGACGCCGGCTCTCCATAGGAGGGAGCCAGATGTTTGGTCTCTTCAAAGTTCGATTTGTGATTTTGAACGGCTCAGTTTGCTGCACAGTGGCTCCTAGTTTTTTTTTTTTTTTCATAGAATTTCCCAGCGTTTTAACCTCTCAGAACAGAGTTGGTCGAGAACTGCTCTGGACAGGTAAATAATGAGGTCACTTGTTCGCAAGCGCGATGGTGGCGGCGCATGGCGGGTGCAAGGTGCGTTTGGCGCGCATATTCGGACCACGACCAGCCACGACCGGCTTTATGATTCGGAGAATTTCGGACGGACAGTGATTCCGTCGATTCCGTAAAGCAGGCCATTAGCCATTACTTCTCGCCAGCTTGTAATGGCTCAAGGACAGCGCTTTCCGTTTCCCGACCATGAAATGTGGAAGAATAACTTGGAGGTTCTGCCCCAAGTGTCTAACGACGTGCTTGAGAGGTTGGAAAGCTTGTTAGAGACTCCACTGTCGTATCAAAAGAAAAAGGCGTACTTCTCTTCACCCGTATCATCGAACGTGTGCGACTTGGGGTATGTACGGATCGTTCGGCTTCTGAATCATTTTGTTCCTGGCGTAAAACTACTCGCTGTTTTTCTGCAACCTTAATGCAGACGCTGTTTGTGACGAAAACTTTTTTTCCTTCGTTTTACTTGGCGCACGCTTCAGGCGCGCATGTTTGCTCCTCCATGAACTAGCTACGCTGCTCAGCTTGTCCGTTTCTCACATTTTGTCTTAACTGTGATGTGGAAACCAGCTTTAAAAGCTTTAGTGCCTGTTTGCGGTTATCTTACAAGGCAGTGGCTATATTGTCGGCAGATACGCCGACAGCCGGCAGATTAGCCCGAGAGAAAAGTGGCCGGCAGTTCCTTGCCATTGCAGCAAAAGGGAAATTTGGGCTAGTTGGTTTGGAATCATGGTAAACAGCGCAGGGAACGAGACAAGGAGCAGAAAGACACGGGACAAGCGCTGATTGACAAGTGAATGCTTATTAGGACAGAAAAACAGAAAATACAGAGATGCGCGCGCATCGTAAGCACATTGCGAAAAATAAAAATGGAAAGAAAGTGGAAAATGGGCATTATCATGTATCCAAAAAATTGACCTCACAATCAAGCAGCGCAAGTGACGGCGCACTTGCGCATGCGTCAAGATGCTTACGGATTGCAAAAGCTTCAGCAATTTCTCTTGTGCGAGAATCACTGTGCACAAAATTGACGGTGGTGCGGCCAAATTCCGGACTGCAGCCACACGTGAAGCAATGGGCCGACAAATGTGTACAAGGCACTCCTTTTGACGACCTTTTATGCTCGCGCAAACGAACATTGAGGCAGCGCCCCTTCTGCCCCACATACACTTTGCCGCACGACAGCGGAATGGAGTACAGCACATTGCTTTTACACGGAACAAACTGGTTGTGGCGTTTTACAGTACACACATTGCTCATGCGCAAACCCGACCCTCCTGACCTGTTGTCAATTCTAGCACAAAGGTTTTGCGGCTTATTCGTGGCCAAGAAAACGACAACAACGTTATATTTATTTCCAATCTTCTTAATGCGATGGGAGATGCCATGGAGGTACGGTATGACCACCAGCCTCTTACACTTCCCATCATTTTCTCTGAGGGCGAGCAATAAGCTGCAAAACCTTTGTGCTAGAATTGACAACAAGTCAAGTGGGTCGTGTTTGTGCATGAGCAATGTGTGTACTGTAAAACACCACTACCAGTTTGTTCCGTGTAAAAGCAATGTGGTGTACCGTAATAACCCGCGTATAATACGAGATTTTTTTCCTAATTTTACTCTGTAAAATTTGTGCCTCGTATTATATGTGGATCCCAAAGTTTACAGCCGAAAATTTGCACTTTCGGTTTCGGCGGAGGGAGCGCCATCTTGCTGTGGCGTTAGCTGGCTGCTGCATCTCTCAGCCGGCGCCATTTTGATTGTTTTGACTACGCTAAGGATCTCGGCACGTTCACCGCAAGTCTATCACGATGTCGGGTGCACTAAAACGGTATTCGGCTGCAATTAAAAGAAAAGTTATTTTATGTGCCAAGACCATCAGAAATTGCGCTGCAGGACGGCAGCTCGGCGTTACCGAAGGCAGCATTCGTGGGTGGAGAAAGCAACTGGTGCTTGACTGGATAAAGTCTGTGTGGTGTCGGCGGCCTGGAGCACTGTTGGGGATTCCCGTCAGTGCTCGTGTTGGACGCATTTCGCTGCCACCTGGCCGATTCCGTGAAAAAGTTGTTGCGCGAACCCCGCACCGAACTCATTGTCATGCCAGGAGGAATGACATCCCAGCTGCAACCACTAGATGTTTCCATCAACAAGCCTTTCAAAGACTGCATCAGGTCCTGCTACCAAGAGTGGATGAGGACAGGATACCCGTAAGTGACAGCTACCGAATGGCTGACGCGGGTTTCTCCAGCGGTGCTTTGTGGCTGGATCGCGGATGCGTGGGCCAGCATTCCAGAGGAGCTCGTTAGTCGCTCTTTTAAGAAAGGCTGCATCTCGAACGCCCTTGATAGCACTGAGGACCACTTTCTGTGGGAAGACATTTCCGACAAGGCGACTTCAGCAGACAGCGGCAGCGAACCTGACGATGACAGAACGGACGTCGGGAGACGGTGCCAGCGAAAACTGACAAAGACTGAACGGTAACTGCAGTGCAAATAAATGTTTCATGTGCTCTTTACCTCGCATTATATGCGGATGAAAACTTTTTTTCTGATTTTGATGTCCCCGAATTACACCTCGTATTATACGCGGGTCCGTATTATACGCGGGTTTTTACGGTACTCCATTCCGCTGTCGTGCGGCAAAGTGTATGTGGGGCAGACGGGGTGCTGCCTGCGCGAGCATAAAACCTCGTTAAAAGAAGTGCCTTGTACACATTTGCCGGCCCATTCCTCCACGTTGGCTGCAGTCTGGAATTTGGTCGCGCCAGTGTCCATTTTGTGCACAGTGATTCTCGCACAAGAGAAATTGCTGAAGCTTTTATAATTCGTAAGCATCTTGACGCATGCGTAAGTGCGCCGTCACTTGTGCTGCTTGATTGTGAGGTCAATTTTTTGGAGACAACATGATCATGCCCTCTTTCCATTTTTCTTTTTCGCAATGCGCTTACGATGCATGTGCATCTCTGTGTATTTTCTGTTTTTCTGTCCTAATAAACATTCAGTTGACAGTGAGCGCTCGTCCCGTGTCTTTCTGCTCCTTGTCTCGTTCCCTGCGCTGTTTACCATGAATCCTTGCCATTGTCTGGCTGCGCTCACGTGACATCGGAAGGAACTGCCGGCAACTTTTCTCCCATGCTAATCTGCCGGCTGCCAGCAAAATAGCCACAGCCATCTTACCATACATCGAGTCAGTCGCGAAATTTGGGTTCGTCCTGTTACCTTTGCAGACGCGGCATCGTCTATGCGCAGGCAGGCTGCTTTCAGAGCCGAGTGATGGCGGGCGTGACGTACAAGGTGTTCCTGGCATTCGAGCTTGCCACCGGTGAAATCGCTGATGCGTCATGTGACTGTTCCGAGGGTGCAAGCAGGGCATGTCGCCACATTCTGGGCACGGCAGAGCTGATCAGCTTGCTGAAGAGGGAGGGCCTCAAAGAGGCGCCGTCGGAGATCTCATGCACCGAGACCCTTTACGCGCGGCGCAGAAAGGAAGAGGAACAACGTCAACTAGATCGCACGCACAAGTTCGGCAGAGCTCTGATGGGGCTTGGGCACGACAACTGTTTTGTCGCTACCCTGCTGGCAGCTAAGGGACCGTTTGTTGAGACCAAGATGGGACTAGCACAAGTTGGTTCACCGATGTCTTATCAGCAGAGGTTTCGTGACGATGATGATACCAGTACAGCACGGAAATACAATTTCTGATGTCACCGCGTGGGAGCAGAAATGTAGTCGATGCCATTAGAATGTGCTGCTTGTGTTCTGGAAACTGTGTGCTGAGAAGCTTGTTTGTTGAAAAAGCAATTGTGGAGCTCCTCAAGCTTCACTTTGAAAACTGTACTGACACTACCTTACTAACTGCTTCTGTAAACTTTGTTCTGCTTATCTTAAATATTCCCAGGAGGAATAACTTTGTTCATCCACCAGTCAGTTCACGGCAAAAAAGTCCCCTGCCATCTCCCCCAGTTTTTTTATTTTTTCTCTTTCACTTTCTACGAAACACAACTCTAGTTGTAATGGTTGTATAGCCGAGGTGGTGAGTGTTCATCTTGTATCATTGCACCTGCCTTCACACATCATAAGCTCGTGGCTAAAGATGTTTTATTTTATCTCGCCTCATTGTGCCATCAGGAAAGGACACCTTAAGGTGGTGCAATTAAACTCCAAATTATGGTGTAGTCCGTTACTGTGGTATGCGCAAGCTTTATACAGATACAAAATTTTTGTGAAGACAACAGCTGCTCCATTTTATCCCCTAAATCATCATCAAACACCAACTATCCCGCTTCCAAGCTTTTCTGCAGGAAAGAACAAGGCAAGGAGGTTGCAGAGCAAGTGTTGCACAAAATGTGATCCAACGCAGTTCCACATCGTTATGGTCAGGCAAACATTGAGGAACCCACGTGAGTTGCTCTTGCTCGCTCACGTGTAAGTGGTGGTGTATGTTTGGCTGGCTTAAATGTTGCACCGCCAAGAGAGAAGCGCCCCCCAAACATCTTTCTCATTTCCTATGAGCCTAGATGTAATGCTCGCTTTACTTTTTTTTTTTTTTTCATTCTAAGCATTGTGGACATGAAAAAGTGATCAGTGTTACAGCTCTCATGTTTATATTAAGTTTCTGCTAGTTGGTTTGGTGTATTCTGTACTCTTGCGCGTTTATCTCTCGAACAATAGTATGTATTTAGGGGTGCCTAAACGCTGGCATTGGTAATAGCGCCAAATCCATGTCTTTACTCTTGCGTCCACAGTTCTATGATTGCACAAAAACAAAGTTGAGGGGCACCTGATGCTTACGACAGAAGAGCACGTTTTTGCAAATGGTACTAGACGAGTGGTAAAGAACTGTCACACTTCAACAGTGAACTACTGAATGCTTCTGTCAGCACTGTGTACGTCATTAAGCACCGTGCATAAACTGCTGGAAAGAAGTTTTTAAGCCTCAACCAATGCATTCTTCATCCAACATGTTAACTCAACCAAGGGTCATGGCACGTACGTGATCAATGAAATATGCAGTCCCTTAAGTAGTGCAACGAGCTCCAGTTTTGCCACAGTTGTGTCCTCAAAGCCAAGGAGCTGAACTTTATTCTACGTAAAAAGTTATATAGACTTGCTGGGTGAGGGCAGCTGTCCTCCATGTCAGGTTAGTGCTTGGCAGTGCCTTTTGGAAAGATGACATAGACTGAGTGTTCAGATAATATGTCGGAACCTTTTTACGGTAGGTGACTGCGCTTCGCAGGCGCTGAATGCATCCCCAGATCTTTTGTACCAACTTGCATTGCCTGAGGCCGAAGCTCTTTTATGTGAATGTTCCTCTGGGTAGCTGGTAAAGGCAATTCAAGGGAGAAACACTTAAAAAAGTAATTTCTGGATGTGAAAAAAAGTGGGGTATTTAAAAAAGGTTTGTTGCATAATGAACCTTTCCCTGCACGTACGGTACTCAAAAAGTGCTTGAGATAGGGCATTCTTCTGACTGCCGTAAAAAAACTAGAACAGACAAAAAAATGGAAGTTGCATACAGTGTACATTTGAGTACCAAACACACCGTATTGCTTTCTTCAGCAATTGGAAAACGAATAACTTTGCCAATGGATTCTGCAGAACATTATCCAGTACTATCTGCATTCCAGTCCATCATCTGCTTCTCACCAATCTCGTTTTCTCTGCTGTAAAATGTGAGCGTGTGAACTCATTGGAGTTGTACGTGCTTACAGATCTTTACATTGTTGCATTGCAACATTGCAGGTGAAACGTTTGTCTATTCTTTTCTGCATTTCCATGACACCTGTTTCAGCTGGTGTCAAATCACAAGAACAATGTTGCTGCGCTTGCTCCTATGGATTGAGAAAGTGACAGTTGTCTTCACTGATTCCAGGCCGTATGCCAGCTGTTACCGCATTTTACACACATTGAAGTCACAGTAACAAGTCATGGCATTGTTCAAATGTAGCAATACTCACAGACTTGGCACACTATTGTGTCGTGGTTCCACAAAATGTATAATCATTGTATGTTTGCTGCTTCCAGTTGATTGCTTTCAATAATTACTGCAATTACCTATTGCAGTCAATAACCTGTAAACATATTGAAGTACACACGCCAGGTGTACACCTCTTCGTACACAGTTTATTAAGCACGAATCTATCCATGATATTTTACTGTGAGTCGATAACGAGAAATCAACAGTGCCAGTAGGCAGCATACTTGCGGCATACGTCCATAAAAATTCTCCAATTGTTTCTGCTGCATTTTAAATTATGGGCCATAAAAGTGGTGTCAGGGCTGTCTTGCTCTAGCCCAACTTGAAGCAGCCTTGGGGCCCTAACACCTCTGAATGGTTTCACATTTAAGAAAAGGTGTGGCTGTCTTTGATGTAAGTGCAACGGGCTGCCCTTTAATCTACAGTGTCTCCAATGGCACACACAGCGAGAAAAAATTAACTAACAAAAAATGCCACCATTCTGGTGCATCACCCTGGCCATCCACTAGAACTTGTGAAGTGCTCTTGCATTTACAAAATATGAGGTAATATAGTCTGGGAGTTGTTTGTGTGTTACAACACATATAACTGCAGCAAAGATGCCTTTGTAGCTTTTATGAGCTATGTCCAAACATCCTGAATGAGCTTGACAAACTTTCAATGCTGCTGCAGCGTAAATGTGGTGATGCCAGTCCAGGAAGAACAGATGAGATGAAAACGAATAGCTCAATACCCCCCTCCACCCTCATCAGATTGCTGAAGCATCAGCTGCTATAAAGGGTTTACTCAAAGGTCTTCCGTTCAAAATGATATATATAGTTTTAAAGTGGTTTCATTGTACGTAGGTGATAGCAATATCTTTGCGAGGTTTTCAGTGTAGCCACTTTTCCTTGGTTTGTGTTCGAAGCTGCGCTTGCTGATGCATAGGTAACCTCGAAAACTTGTCTATGACATCAGCAACCTATAAAATGAACTTACGCAAGCAGAAATTACACTGAATTCGAGTTATTTTAAAAACAACGTGCGGTTCTCACACAGCAAAGCTGAAAATGTAAACTATTTCCACACAGCATGAAAACTAAGCGCCTGGACTTAGGCTAACATGCACGTTTTGATGACATGGGCCCAACCTTAGTCACTGTGTGCCCAATCAGTCCCAATTGAATTGGAGGTGTGGGGTATGAACATCTGCTACGTCTCAGCGGCAAAGCAAGCTTCTTTGATGTTATAACGGCAAGTCAAAGTGGTTGCAACGTAGCACACTCTAAAGCTCCTAGCAAATCGATGACGCCGAAAAAGGGGAGAGTGGGATGCTCGACCTGATTATCCATCTGCCTATTACGGTGTTGCCAATTTGCAGGGTGCTGCACCTTTGGTGTTTCAAAGAACATCTTCGACAAAAGTCCGTCTGGTTGGGTGAAACTTGAGGGAAGGGAAACACACCAACAAGGGCTTTTTATTAAAAACGGTCCCTACATTTTGAAGCCTACATCCGATAAGGTCCTTGGTTGGTGCATTTGCCTTTTCCCCACCTTTGGTGTTTACACGCAATTCCAAAATAAAAGGTAAGCGTGGTGTTGAACTCGAAATCGTCCGGCTTAAAGTGGCCGGAACAGATTCTGGGCGTAACAGCAGCACTGGGAGGAGTGTGGATGTTGACGGCACTTAGCCACTGCTCATGCAACTGTTTGTCCTTTGGGTAAAAAATGGTGGTACAACACCAAGTCGCTTCAAGCACTGTTGCAGTATAAGGAGGTTTTCCTACTCTTGGCATGGCTGACGAACTTGTTTGGCTTACTCCTACAGCTGACAACATGTTAAAAAAAATTCTGTGTCTGGTTGCTTCACTGCAAATTTCGTTGAAAGACGGTCGTCTTCTACCGCACCTGCCATGTAACTCTGTTTTTGCTCCCGCCCCGCCTTTGCCCTGCTTGCACTATCTATTGGGACAGCGCGCATCTTTTCCTTGTTCTGTCTGGAACAGTCGAGCTGGAAAAGCACGAGCTCCATCCTTTTAGAGTGAAAGCTTCACTACACTACATTTTTCAAGGGCGCGGAATGATCTTCAACAACCGGCGCACCCAAATTTCTTTTATCGCTTCACTTGCTCGAAGCCTCGCTGCTGTGGTACCACGTGGCTAGGCAAGGGTGAAACGGCTGCTTTGCCTGCGCTTGATCGCTCATAACTGGCTGGGCGCCGCCTGTGCGTCCGGTAAAGCGCAAGCGAATCACGTGACGTTGAGTCCCTGGCTAGGCTGTCTGTGCATGCCTTTAAGAGAAATTAGAAAAAAGGACGGATCCAATAACCCAGTACGTACGTACATATAGATATACAGGCTGCGAAATCTCAAGAAGAGGCAATTCTTTCACGAAAGTGCATATATTCTTTGCTTTCGCTCGTTATAGCTAGATTTTTGTAATTGCCTTTACCTCGCCTTTCTGCGCCATTTAGTTCACGTTGCTTAATTTTATCACTTTTTCTACCCAACGTGTTGGGTTGGTTTCTACACCCGACAGCTCTTGCACGTTTAGTCGGAACAAGAAGCGTCGTAGCGCTTAGTACGATTATTTCTGCTAAATATACCGTCAGAGTGCAGCTACACACACATACAAAAAAAGAAACAGCGCGTAAAACTTTTGCAACTCAAATGAAATTTTCACTTCGTTATTCTTCGTCGTTCTGGCAGTTCTGGTTTTGAACAAATACTATTGCAGCCAAAGCCGTATCCGTTCGTCAGGCCGTTTGTATCCGAACCCATTTCGTCGCGTGCAAATCGCGTGTAGTAGAAGTAGCAGACGCCGATTTAAGTGATAAGTTTTCGTTTTTATGACGATATGAATGATGTGTAGAATCAAAATTTGTGCAAGGCCCCTTGTCCGATAGAAGATCGGCCGTGTTTAGTTGTTTTTAACCTGCCACCTGTCTTACAATTCCCCCGTGAAACATCTTGTGCACGCCAGCGTCATGGAAGATGCCGACAAAAGGCCGCAGTTCGGACAACGTTATCTGGATGACGAAAACAGAGTCTTCGAACACAATGCGTGGTAAATTCAGTGTTTTAATTCATTTTCAATACCAGCTTACCCAGTGTACAGGTTGTCTTGCTTCCTGTTTTGCCGACTGTGTTCAAATTGTACGAGATCGTGTTGATTTCGGCTTTTTTCAAGAATCAGTTTTGTCGCGTTTGAGTCCATTTGCACGCACGCACCAAGCGGCTTTCTTCGAGACTTGAGACATTTACTGGCTGTTATTGCAACCATGCATAACGAGCGAGCCTTAGAAATTGATCTTCGATTGGCTTGTCCCATATAATTGTCCTAGGCAGCGTATGTGTCGGACAATTACATTCTGGAAGTAAGAATAATAGCTGAATACTCTAAAACAGAGGTCGGCAACCTGCAGGCTGCGCGCAGCCCTTGGCACAGCGTCAGCCCCTCCTCCCTTACTTGCCTCACTTGTCACTTTCCATCTGAAGGCCGGCATAAAAGTTTTGACCTCAAATGGTCCTAGACAGGAGCAAATAAATGTCGCTTCCAGACAGGTTATTGTCAATTGTGAGCATTGTGAAGTCGCCTAATTGTTTTCTCGGGGCCTGCCCCCGCCGTCTGGGCTTCATCCAACTCGGTCCTCCGCCCCAGAAGGTTTCCCACCCCTGCTTTATAATGTTTCTCTGACAAGCTATGCAATAGTGATTTTGATCACGTCATTGTGTTTGTCAGACATCTGTCACGCTGGCAATGCCATAATTATTTACGAAACACTTACTCTTCCTGTACTTGCTCGCTATGACGATTGGATCTATGGTCGTTGAACTTCCTTTGCTCAGAGGGCCAGAGTATGGAACCGCTGCTTTCAGTTCAGGTAGCGCCCATCGCGCGTTGAAACTGGTTGTAACTAGACTGGTAAACGCTGCTTGTTGCGCCGCGATCATTTATCCTCTGTCGGCCATAGAAACTTAATATTTATGCATAAAGCAAAAGTGCAACCAGATTCGAAACTTGCATGCAGAAAAGGTGTAACACACTTCTTCTGTTTTTTACTAGATGGTTATGTGCAAAGCCGCAGCCACTTGCTTTGCCGTCTTGCCCTCAGCGTTAAAAAATCCCATTTGTGCAGGGACGATGTCAGTTGGACCGAAGATCAGCTCGAAGCAGCCAAGCAAAAAGTGAACGAGAACTCTGTCGTCAAAGTTGACGCTGCCCTCAAAGGTGCCGCAACCTGCCTTTGAATGTTCGTCTAACTGGTGCCAATGCTACTTTGTTGGTTCACGTTTTTAGTGTTCTTCCCCCAACAGACCAGTACGAAGAGGAAGCGGCTCAGTACTGGGACAAGTTTTACGGCATCCACAGCAACCGCTTCTTCAAGGACAGGCACTGGTTGTTTGTCGAATTTCCTGAGCTCCTTCCCGGCAACATTCCCGCAAAGGACCTTCCAGAAAAGGATGGCACAGAGGCGTACCCTGGGGAGGCAGCATCACTGCGGATTTTGGAGGTTGGCCGTCACAATAGCTGCCTTTTGCTTCGCAATGCATTTCGATAATTGTCCAGCATGACTGGATTCATTCTCATTTCTAAGTAGCAGCTATGACGCGCAGGGAACGTCGTGTCCATTTAATGAAATGGTAATCAAACAGAGGATGAGGCTTCATTAGCTTTCTGGTACCGTTTATTTATCAAGGTATAGCAACGTTGCAGGATAGCAGTTTTTCCGTTTAGAGTCTGTCTGACGTTTTAAGGTGACCACTGCAACTTTGCAACCGTGATGCCCACACACGTCACGTGTCAGCTGTGTTTATCATGACGACTGTTTAAAAACCACTTCGTCAAAATAAAAATAATAAAAAAAATTCCCCGCATTTCCCCGAGGGGAAGAATGTGAAAGTGCGAATGCACGAGTTGAATTTGCGCGGTTCGGTAATGTTCGCGAAAGAGAGATCACACACACACACACAACTACAAAGAAAGAAAGATGCATTTATTCACAGACACCTATTTGTGTTGTCGTTGTACTTGATTGCTAGAGCGGATCTCAGCTTTGAAATTTCGTGTCAGTACTCCTTTAAGTGGGTGCATTAGCCCTTCTCACGCCCGATTCCTGGCCAATCCCCCACGTGGGTATGTGCCATGTCAGCGGCCAGGCAGCGCGCGCCCATCTTCCCCCGTTGCCAAGGAAGACGAGGAGCGCGCGCACCGGCAGCTGTTGCTATGCGGACGGCGGCGGACGCTTCAGGCTCGCTTAAGAAGTGCATTCGCACTTAAAACATCTGCAACAAAGATGGATTCACCAGTGAAGTGCATAGAAGTGATAATACAAATGCGAAAGTAGTGTCGTAAGCTGTATTTGCTCGAAATGCAACCTTTTGCTGCTCTTACTCTTAATTCAAGTGTGGCCGCAGGCAACCAAGGTCACACAGTCACAATGAAGTTGTTGCGAGTTATGCTTCTCCTAATGGTAGTTGCTATGTAAAGGACTTGGTATCACTTGCGCGTTTCAATATAGTTGGAATGCCTAGCGCCTTCCAACATTTGCAGTTAATTTCGTTCAAATCCCTGTGCTGTAATTTGCGCAATGTATCGTGCGACGACAAAAACGTCGATTGATGTTAGCCGACGTGCAAGGGCAGCCAGTTGTGCCATAACAGTAATGTTGGATTTGCTCATGTGTATAAAAATGCCTAAGTGCTCACCACTCCTTGTAAGGCAACTCTAGTGCATATAGCTCAGTAGTGCATATAACACCTGCTTAGCAGATTTTTGGCTCAGCCTCGAGTAAAGCATGATTCATTTCAGATTACAGCTTTTGCGCCTGATTTTATCTCGCAGGTTGGCTGTGGCGTAGGAAATACAGTGTTTCCCATACTTGAAGTAAACAGGTCAGTTGCTATTTTACTACCTTGTTAGCCAGCTTCAGCAGTGTCTGTAGTTAAATACACTTTCGTAGCACAAAGAAAGAAAGTTAGAAATAGAAAAGGCAAAAAGTCTGTTTAGTCACTGATTACTGCAGCTCTTGCATCCCAGTTCTGTTCTGTTTGTTGCTTAAAATAGCAGGGACGCAATGTGTAGTGCATGTGGTGTCGTTTTAGTTGAACTTAAAAATAATATAACTCTCCTGAACCTTTTGTTGCTCGCTGAACTTAGAACTTGCGCATTTCAAACGGACCTTTTTTTTTCTTTGCTGCGCTGGCTTACAGCTATCTGGACTATGAAAGCCACCCTCTTTTATAGTGAAAAAACATTTTGCAATCAATCAATCCATTATTACTTGCAGCCAGAATACGTGCTAGCTCATTAAAAATGAACAGCATTGCTACAGTGGTACTTTTTACCCCATTGCACCAAACACTGCCACCTGCGGACTTGTTATCAGCTCGTTTTCCAAACAGAGCAAGCATGCAGTGTTGCCAAACTTGGTGTTACACGAAAAGGATGCAGCAACAGTGCAAGATAACAGAAAAATGAGTTTCGCTGTAAAAAGGAGCAGTGCCTGCTGCAATGCTGTTGTAGTTGGTGTGGAAAAATTCGTGCAGTGATAATCGTGCTTGCTTTGAGCACAGTAGCTGCAAACTTTTCTTTGCGCAGGGACCCCAAGCTGTTCGTGTACGGCTGCGATTTTTCACCAACTGCTGTCGCAGTCCTAAAGGTGCGTCTCTGTTGCCTGCTCTGCAGGCTTCTGTGTCGACCCTGGTCCCAGTTTAATTGCACAGGTTGATAGACCCAAGAGAGATATTTTTACAGATTCAACTGTTGTGAATTGCATCGATTGCGGCTAAAACAATTCAGACATCTAGGGGTAAAGTTCACGATCAAGGTTTCCAGTAAGAAGACTATAAATGTGAAGGGCAAAGTGTGGAGGTACTGTCGTGGGTGGCGAAGCTGCTCAGTGCTGGAGAGGAACTTACCGCAGTCTTCATCCACTCGTTACGGTCAGCAGAGGTTGTGCTATGTGCAGGAACACAAAGACTACGACGAGAAAAGGTGTCACGCTTTTGTCTGTGATGTGACAAAGGAATGGGAGGCACCATTCCCCAAGGAAAGCCTGGACATCATCATGCTCATCTTCGTCCTCAGTGCCATCAGCCCTGACCGGTAAGGAACCATATTTTTGTGCTTGAACACTTGTCCGGGTATTATTGTTACAAATGCTCAAGTTGGAAAAGATTTATTTCAAATAAAAGAGGTTTGCGCTTGAAAGTGGGAGAAGCCCTCAGTCCGCGGCGGCTGCGTGCCCGGACCACCAACTGTCACTGGTCCTCAGGGTCCCAACTGCACAGCGCTTCCTCCCACTGCTCGAGGGTGGGGGTGCGAATAATGGGGGCTGCTGGTGTGTTTTGGCAAGCCCACGTTGCGTGGTACAAGTGTGGGCATGTTGGTGGATATATTGTGGGGTGTATGATATGCAGGAAGCTACAGTATGTGTTTGTCTGCAGTTGCCGCCAGGCCTCGTCTCGGGTGAGCTTTTGGTGTAATGGTGGATAGGCACATCTGGCAATGCGGTGGTGTTGCAGGAGCGCACGGCACTGCTGCAGGATATGCTCTGAGTCACCGAGCGACTGGTGCGGTGCCCAGAGGGCGCATGCTCGGGCTGTAGCGTGTGCTCGCTCCTTTCCTTCGAGCCCTGCATGACCTGGCATCCGTATTAGTACCGTAGGGTTTAGGGTATCCTGGTGCTTTTTTGGTACTCAGTTACTACAAACAACTACATCACTGCTGTCATCAAAGTGCAGTGGAGTAATTTTGAATGAACAGAATCGTTGCAGCAGGCATTCGCCTAAATAGGAAATTTTAATAAGACAATGCGTAGAACTATGACATGTCGTATGGCCGCGTACACGCACTGCTGAACGGGAAGGGTTGACTTAGTGCAGTATGTTTACCCCTCCGCCAGATCTCTCTATATAATTAAGCTTCATTGCAGACACTGCATTGCAGTTGCACTTTGAGTTTGGGTCTTTGAAACAAAGACCTGAAAAAGCGCAATGTTTCATTAAAAACTGTGCAAATTCAAAGAGATGAGACTTGCGTTTTTCGACTCTACACCGCTGCTGTTCTGAGAAAAAAAGCCTGCCACAGTGATCAAGTTCCTTTCCCCCCTCTTCACGTACTACCAGGATGCAGCACGTGGTGGACTCTGCAGCGCGCTACCTTAAGCCCGGCGGCAAGGTGATCTTCAGGGATTACGGCCGCTACGACATGGCACAACTCCGCTTCAAGAACGGCCGCTGCATCGAGGACAACTTCTACGCCCGGGGAGACGGAACCAGGGTCTACTTCTTCACTCAGGGTGCACCTCCCTTCCTTCCTTTTCGCCCACTTTTACAGCAGACTTACATTTGGTGCTCTGCGTAACTCATCGTGGTTCCAAAATTATTGCAGTACGCTGCTTATCGTGTGACGGGACAGTTTGAGGAGGACACCAAGAGCAACTGTTTGGCACAAATTCTGATCGTATCGGTTACAGTGCTAAAGCTCAGGCCTGCGACGCTTGGCGTAGTGGAAAGGCAGCAGTGTGCATGAGCACTTGTTGAATTCAGTCTCCATCAGAATCGGAACAGGTCTGCAGAAGCGTTGTAGCAGAGTCCTTCAATGCTTTTCTGGTCACGAAACTCCGGCCGAAGTTTCATTCAGGGACAAAAGCTGCCGCTAGGATCGCCCCTGTTAACGTGAAGGCTTCGCCGGCGGTCGACGACGCTTGCTGGCCGGCTGTTTCTCCGTCGGCATGCGCCTACTTTCATCTGCTCTTCATTTCCACCAGTGAAAATGCGAGCGAAGTTTTTGAGTCAGTTTTTGAGTCAGTCAGTTGTTGTTTTTGAGTCAGTTGTCCCGTAGCTGAGCTGTGAAACTGAGGCAAGACCACGGGTGTTACTGAGGCGCATAT
The DNA here is from genome assembly GCF_048455015.1 of Haemaphysalis longicornis. NCBI lineage: Eukaryota > Metazoa > Arthropoda > Arachnida > Ixodida > Ixodidae > Haemaphysalis > Haemaphysalis longicornis. Next base: position 116,174,172 of record NW_027526225.1, read on the forward strand.
GTTGCAGTGTTCGTTCGTTCCGGCAAGCACCGCTATGTTCTCATTTCGAAAAGGCGTACATCTGGCGTTTTCAATTTTTGACTAGCCTTTGCAGCCGCCTGCATGATTTGAGTGAACTAGCGCCAGAATTAAATCTGTATTCAGCCCTGGGCGCGACATGTTGCGCTGAGCAAATAGGTGTGCAAACGTACAGCACGTTGGGTTAGCGCTGTGTTTGCGCTATTTTATAGCGCGCTAATAATGTAAAACAATAATCGAGATTCGTAAAGTTAGCGTGGACAGCAGGGAAAAAACGCTCACGAAATGGAAGCAGAATAATGGGCGCGCGGAGGGGCCAGGGTAGGAGTAAATGCTACAGTTTTGAGCTACTTTCTCTGCTGTTCTCATAGGCATAGAGTGTCAACAGATAAAAACTCGCCCGCTCAGTGCCTGTCACACCCCTCCCACCCAAACGGCAAGTTAAAAAACATTGGTTGATTGATTATGATGTTTAACGTGCCGACGCTACACAGGCAATGGGGCGCGCACCATAGTGTAGCGCTCCGGATTAATTTTAGCCACTCAGGTATCTTTAACTTGCGCCGAAATCTCGAACACACAAGCGTTTTCTCTTTTCCCCTCCATCAGAAAAGCGGCTGGGAACCCGCGTCCTTGGGCTTATCAGCACAATGCCTCGGCCCCTGGGGAAGCTCGGCGGGCAAGTAAAAAAAATATATATGCAGGCAAAGATAGCCATGCTCCGCTTTCCAAATTCAAAATATCTGGTTGGATAACCAAAATCACAGTAGCTGCAGTCCGATATTTGTGCGGCGACGAAACGCGACGACGTTTAGCAGACGGATTTTCTCGTTGTGAGCGCGATCGTGGCTTGGGCTTCGTAAGATACGCCGGCAGGTTTTCAAATATCCGGGGCGACGCGGAGCTTGAGCTTCTCGTGCTGCAGAAGCACAGGTTATCCACTTATTTTGAACTCATTGGCTTGAATAATGTCCGTGGGGTCGAAATATTTCCTGAACACACGAACGACCTTCAACTTGAAGCTGAAAGCGTCCATCTCCTGTCGTGGAATGGCTCCCTTCCACCTGTCGCGTTGTTCGCGGTCGCTTGGGAGGCAGAACAACGAAGCCTTTTCCGTTGTATTCCGATAGCCAGAGCGGCAACCAGGTACACAGCACGTCAGAGGCATGATAGTTCACATAATTTGCCCTTCGTGATGAGTTTAGAAAGCTATATCACACAACAAACACCAGCAAGTTGCGCTCCAACGCACTGCAAATACGGCCGCCGCCATCCAAGCCGCCTTCACCAGACTCGTAGCGCCACCGCGCGGGAGCGTTGGTCCCCATATGAAGCTCTCCCATAGCGTTATGGAGAAGTTTCGTGACCAGAAAAGCATTGAAGGACTCTGGTTGTAGTGAGATGCCAACTTTAGTGCTAGGAGACACTATTATCAAGTTGCCATCAGGTTTTGCCATGCTTGCAGGAACAGAACTTAAGTGCCATCCTCTCATGAGTGGTGTTTCTAAAAAAGTCTTAGTTATTGTGATGTAATTCACACCTAAAATGTAGAAGTGAGTCTTTTATTAACCTGACGAGGGCCCCCAGGGCCAGAAGGTGGAACAGAGGAAGGGATTGATTGATTGATTGTAGGGTTTAACGCGCCAACACAACGCAGGCAATGAGGTGCGCCGTAGTGGAGGGCTCCGGTTTAATTTTGACCACCTGGGGATCTTTAATGTGCGTCAAAATCTCGTACACACGGGTGTTTGTGCTTTTCGCTTCCATCAGAAAAGCGGCTGCCGCGGCTGGGAATCAAACCCGCGACCTCGTGCTAGCAGCACAACGCCGTAGCCACTGAGCCACCGTGGTGGGTAACAGAGGAAGGGAGAGGTGGCCGGGAGGTAATGTTCACTTGAAGAGCTTGGAGAGGAATAACCGGTTCCTCAATGCACAGAAAGGGGTGGTAGACTGCGGATAAACAACCTTTGCAAAGCCACTCTCGAGTGCAAAGTGCCTAGGGCAGCGAGGAAATCTGAGGATTGGGGTGGTTATCTCATTTGGATTTGGTAGGGCGTTCAGCAGGATTGGGCGGAAGGATTGGCAAGCAAAGCAGTGCCAAATAAGGTGGGTCAGATTTGCTAGTGTAGCAGCGTTGCAGTATGGTCAGTGCCGCAGAAGATTGCCCGTTGGGTGATGCCATTTGCGTGCGATGTGGGGGTCAATGCAGCGTTCACGCAAACTTTGTTCATAAAAACTTTAGCGGGACGAGTTAGTGAGGGGGCGTTATGTAGGAAACCTAAAGGAGTGGCAGGCCTAGCCACTTCTAGCCTGGTGAGCGTGCTCCAGCTGTTGCCTAAGAGAGAGCGGGGCAGCAGGGCCATCAACCAGTGGAGGAGTTACTTGAGGACTCTCCTGCACTGCCTCATGAACAGCCTGGTTGCTGGAACCCTGAAACAAGTGTCTTGGTATCCATGCAACCCGTACAGAGGTACCATTGCAAGCAGGCAGGCTAATCATGTGGTGAATCTGATGAACCATAGGGTGGTCAGAAAATGGCTTCCGTAGCTCGCGTTTCAGTCAGGAACCGAATGCAGGGTGGTGGTGGGACAGATGTCTTGAAGGACAAGTGGTCGAGAGCTGAGAGGATGGCATGTATATCAGCGCCCATTATAGAAGTAGTGGACGTTGCAAGGGCAAGTGCCATCTAAACTTGGTAAATCTGGGCGTCACCAAGCCAGCGCAATGCGGCTCTCGTTCATCAGGGAGTTTGGAGCCGAGAGTGCGAGAAACAGCCTGATGGCAAACCTTGGATTGGGACCTTGGGATGCCTGTGCATTGTAGATTGCCAACACCTAAACGGCATTCCACTGGGGCAGGGTCAAGTTGCGATAGCTCTGAGGGAGCGCAATTGGCGAGTCCCAGCCGCCCCTTGCCAGGTCAAGAGGGGCAACAACTTTGTGCAGTTGTTGAGTTTCCTCGAGGGTCCCGGGGCTGATAGTGATGCTTCAGTAGACTTGCTTGTGTTGGACCAGCGTCCTGTTAGTGCCATTCAAACAGGCCCATTCATCAATACCAAACATAGCTATGCAGCTACAAAAAAAGCTACGCAGCATCTTTTAAAAACATTGCATTGAAGAAAAATTCTCCTGGTTCAAACTCAAGACCACCGGCATTCTAGGGCCATCAAATGAGATAACAGGAAAACTAACAGTGAGTAGTACAAGAGTGGATCAGTTGGCAACTCGAAGCGGGGAACAGGTCAGAGGGGAAGCTTCCCCAAGATGGAGCAGAGGGAAAAATCAACACTGGCTTAACCTCTTTCTGGCTGCATTTTAGATGGGTAGTGCTAACATTTAGACTAAATCTTTCTTAAAGCTGTGTTTTTTTATGTGGTAATGACCAGGGCAGAGAAGCATGTCGTAGTGTGTCAGCACTTTCAAATGCATATAAACGTTTGCTTACAAATGAGCCACACGGCATGATAAAGACTGCTGTATAAAGATTCGTACATTCGCAAACTGTGGGAAAACAGTGGCTTCAACAGATACGTGTTTTGTTGTGTGTAGTTCCCTTGTGAAACTGTCAGTACTGCCCCCACTGTTCCAGACGAGCTGACCCAGATGTTTGCCAAGGCTGGCTTTGCCGAAGAGCAGAACCACTTGGACAGAAGGCTGCAGGTGAATCGTGGCCGGCTGCTGCGCATGTACAGGGTGTGGATTCAGGCCCGCTTCAGAAAAGAGCCAGTGGCCTGCAGATGATGCGCCCACGCACAGAGTGGATTGTGGCTACCGTGCTCCGCGCCGAGTCTGCGTGGATTCCGTACTTTCAGTTGCACCCAGCGGGCATTTGGAGTGAATGGAGTATGATGTGGCAGGCCTCAATCTGGTGAATGTGCATTTGACAGACGATACGACTATTGGGGTAACAGCTTTGGTAAGGCGCTCATGTAACAAAGAAAAAAAGTGACGTTCACCACCCGAAGACCTGATTGATTGATTGTAGAGCCGATGCAACAAGCCGACGCAACGCAGGTGGTGAGGTGTGCTGAAGTGGAGCGCTCTGGATTAATTTTGACCACCTGGGGATCTTTAGTGTGCACCGAAATCTCGTACTCGGGCGTTTTTGCTTTTCACCTCCGTCTGAAAAGCGGCAAGGAATCGAACCCGTATCCTAACCCAAAGACCTGCCATGTATGTGAACTTCTTGCCATGTCTTGGTGATTGTGTTATAAGTGTATGAAGAAGCAACACACATTCGTAGTGCATGAAACTTTGATAAAAAAATATATATTTATTTGGCCTTTGCCCTATGGTCCCTAAGTAGCAAAACATTTGAACTTTGTCATTTTTAGCAGTAAAGCTGCAGGCTAGCTGTGTGCTCTTCAAGGATATCAGTGCGATGTGAATCGAACTTAATTTTTAACAGTACCTTTACCATTTGAGGTGAAGGTGATGTGTTCAGGTCGCACAAGTTGTCCTCTCTGAGGATAGCAATGCCCGGAGGCAAATACCCCTAAGGTAAAGAGAACATCAACACAATCTCTCACAGTTAAAGCTGCTGGTTGGCCAGGTGAACACACAAACTGAAGTAGAGGGGTAGGATGCCTTGGGACACTGTAAGCCTCAACTAAAAGCCCACAGTGACTCGTGCAACAAGTCTGAGGAACAAAAGTTTGCGCCCTTCTGAAGTTCACATCTCTGCGACTTCCACTGCAAGATATCATGCCACCACTTCAAAAAGTGTGCCGTTACCCTGTGCCATTTGCGAGCATACCGCTTCGTATTTAGGCCGAGCGGGTGTTCTTGTGGGAGTGGAGCCGTCACACGGAAATGCTGCCTTCCCTAAAGGAGGTCTTCCCGATGAGGCAGTTGATGAGGACGCTCTGTCCCTCTGCGTTGAGCTTCAGTGCTTCCCTGAAGATGTCCCCGAGCTTGTCTTTGTCCGGAAGGCCTGCCACCATGCCCTTGGCTCCGAGGCCTTCGACAGCCTTGTGGTAGTCCACATACTGCACCAAAACAGCACAAATCAAATCTGTTAGGGTGAACTCCAGTCATTGAGGGGGGCACTGCTCTTAAAACAGTTTCCTTTAGCTGTTAAGTACACTCTGTGAAATTTGTCGTTCTTGTTGCTTTTTTTCCACTGATTTCAAATATGGCATTGTTTCTTGAGTAAGTCAATTAGTTACCAAGATAATTAGAGATAAGTAGTCATTTTTGGAGGAACAATAGACAAAACAGTGTTAGCCATAAAACTGTAATCTTTATATTTTTTTTTTTTCCCAATACTACGAATCCTGGTGAGTGCAATAAGAGGATCGGTCGTTTGATGCTCCGCTTGGAAATAATTTTACAGCTCATTAAACTTTGGCGGCTGTAAAATTGGTTCCAAGCGGTGCATAAAAAAAAGTTTAATTTTTGATGGCCACTTTAACTGCGAGAGAACTGTGGGGCAAACACAAGACTGTGCCGGTGAAGTAGTAGACTTGCATGAACTATGAAAAAAGATTTTCACACAGGGTGTGACCCTTCGGCAATTGCGCTTGTGCTTGCTGCACTCACACTGAGCTGGCAGGCGACGTTGCTCTTGAACATTTTGACCTGCTCCCGCGAAATCTGCATCCAGCACGCGTCGTTGCCAACTACAGCAACGACTGGAATCTGCAATTGGGCACATCAATAAAAGGCATCAGGTGGCACTGAAGAAAATGCAACACTGCGTTATACTGTAAAGCCCGTTATACTGTAAAGCCGCCCTTTCTTTTGTGAACTAGTGTATGCACACACACACACACACACACACAAAAAAACAGTGTTGACAGCACACAACTTGCTTAAACAGCAGAAGAATAGGGAAGCTCGTGTTTAGCCACTGACAAAAGGAGTCCAACAGTAAACAATATTGCCTACAAGAGCCCATTCCAGCTATGGGATTAAGAAAGCTGCTTTTCTCGAACATCCACAAATTGTGCTAAGGTACGCTGCCATAAAAAAACTTATTTTTAGGGCTTACACTAGAGTTTGATGCACGGTTTTGATAATATTTTGTTCAGGTAAACACAGCGTTATGATTGCACTTGGATTGTGCAATTGGGTATCTGTGGGCACACCGTTTTGCACTAACCTTAGGTTGCACTAACTTTAGGAATTCTATGCCACAAAGTTGACCTGCAGGGTCGCGCACTGAGGCAGCTCCAAATCGACTCGCCTTGTGTCGGACGAAGGTGTCAAACTCGAGCATGGAGTAACCGAGGGACCCGTCGCCGTAGATGATCACCACCAGGGCGTCGGGGTGACACAGCTTTGCACCGAGGGCAAAGCCTCCGCCAACACCCAACGTCCCAAAGGCACCAGGATCCAGCCACTTCAGCGGTCCCGCTGGCCTAGGTGGGACACAAGAGGCCAGACAATTGCATCAGCAGAGGCCACATACACATAGCTCTTTCGGTACATTCTACAGCATGCTGCCTTCAGCAGCACTTCGAGAGACGTAACAAACACGCTTCAAGGTCCGACCGCAGGTCGCCTGGTGGTCATGGATGACAACGCTGTAACCAGATCAAGACGGGAAGCAAGTACGTGCCCTCACTCAAGCTACACTTTTCACTTTACGCACAGATAAAGCTCCAGCCCTGTATTCGGAAGGCCTGTATTCGCTGAGCATGTTTGAGATCTTTGTTGTGGACAGAGATCTTGTGACACCTTCTTCACTGGGTGCTGCAACGTCACTAGAAACGCCTCCTATTGGGGCAAAGATTAAATGCACTGGGTGTGCATGTTTGTTGGGGCAAAGATTAAATGCACTGGGTGTGCATGTTTGTCATTTCTTTGTTGACAGAGCGGCATCCATTTGCATAGTTACACCAAAGCTGCCCTGATAGACAAAAACTTCTTTTAACGTTTTTTTTAACACGAAAGTGTTTTGTGCCCGGGTACACCAAGATCTCACCGGCGTCATATCCGTCACGGAAATGACATCACCAGAAAAAGTTCCACTGACGCGGCTTCGGCCAGATTCAAGCCACGAACTCTCTCTCTGCAATGGGAGGTACACAGCGCTACGCCCACTGCGCTATGAATTCAAGCGTAAGTAGGCCTACGAACGCGCCTTATATCTTCCCCACTGCATCATTCATTCAGATGGTGCTGTCGTCTAGGAGAGGCGAAGCAAAGTAGTTCATCATGACGCTAATGAGCGCCGACAATTGGCGCCTCGATGCCAGAGCCTTCGCATACGCGGGACGTGGGTGAATTAAGGCACCCTCCGCCACCTACTGCTTTCGGTTTCAGTTTTGGTTCAGTTTCGTTCGCACTGTTTTCAAGGGGCTGTAATTTCAGTCGAATTCGCGCAATGTTTCGGCGTGTGCAATCCAGTGTCTAACGTTCATGCGTCTAACGGTACCATACCAAAGTTACATAAATAGCGATGTGAAAGTTCTTATGGATGCACAAATAAACATTTAAATGCTCCCGTGAACATTTCACTTTCGTGTTTTACCGATTCCTATGAAAGAGGCATCAGCCACATTTTTTTGAAGTGCCCCTTCCAAGGAAAAACTGCTGTTGTCAGGTAAAAAAAATGGACGCTGCCGTAGAGTCATGACTCGTGCTGTAAAGTAATTCGTGCTTTAAGACAAAGAAATGAAACGGAAGAAAGAGACGCAAACAATGGTATAGCAGAAAAGGAGCCGGTTGAACTAATCTGTACCAAAAGACAAAGGATGAAAGTGAAGACGGAGATGCAAATACCATGTACAGTACAACCTCGTTACAAGAGACACTCAAGGGAACCAAAAAATGTGTCTCTTGTAACCAAGGTCTCTTGTATGCAATGTTGCTAGTGTGGCAAACATAGGATAACCAACCAAACCGCTTTCATTCAAATGTCTCTTATAACCAAGTGTCTCTTGTAACAGTGTCTCTTGTAACGAGGTTTTACTGTAGCAGTAACCAAGTTATTAATAAGTATCGTAAGCCTTTTGCCTTTGAAACACATAAACAGATTTAAGTGCCCAGAAGAATTTTTAATTGATCGTGGAAGTGATCTTGCCTAAGATTCCACAAAATGCAAGCGCCAAAGGACAAGTAGTAGGAACAAAATTTTAAAAAGCCACAGACCTACTTAACAGTGCAACGCCACGAAAATTTGGCGACGCTGGCGCAGCGGTTAAATGAAAAACGCGCAGAAAAATCGAATACCAGTTTCATAAAAAATTACGACAGGAATGGCACCGTCACAGCACAACGTAGGTAGTATATCATTTTTTTGTTTGTTATATTTACTCAGTAGTGAAGTTGCACCCTTAATTTTCCAATAATCTGTCAGCTCTTGTGGATTGGTTAGCGGGTTCGACAACGCTGAGTTTCAAACTGGTGCTCCCAGCAGGCTGCTTGCTACATGAATCATGCGCACAACGCTTGGATGTGCTGCACAGCACCTGTTTTCGTTGCCTGACCCCTTGCAGACCAAACAAAGCCCTGTGCCCAACTCCTCACCTGAGAATGTATGCCGCGGTGCCCACGAAGTCTCCGCCATCTGCGACCAGGATGGTGTTGTCCGGGAGTGTCGCCTCCAGCTCACTGAGAACCTTGAGGGGGTTCAGGTGCTTGTCCGCCGGTAGCTCGCACATGGTCCTGCAATAGGTGTGCGACAGTAGTCACCGCTGCCCCATCGGGGTCAAAGAACAACAAAGGTCAAAGCAAGGTCAACAAGATCGCGTATAATGGCACACCATGATTTATAATTTTCTGTGTGAGCTACATATTGCTATTTCAAGCTAGTCACAATGGTTTTGCGTCAGATTTGTACCCCACACCTGTAACAGCCGAAACGGACAACAGTACCTACAAACCAAACAACAAACAGCCAAACAAACATGCTAGCTTCAGGTACAGACGCTCTATCTGGATTAAAATGCTTAAGCCAGTGTTGGCATGTAACATCTTCAAATTTGCTTCTTTATGGACCTTTGTGGCAAGTACTTTATACTTAAACCTCAAATTTTTGTTATAAGCCAAGCTATTCATCTAATTAAAGTGACATTTAACTCTGAAGTGTGACAGAGGCATAAGCTGGCCCAAATATAGCGGTATGCTAGCATTTTTGACTAGGAAGACAAAATTTGAAAGATCCACGAAGTAACCATGCAAGTTTGCGTTACTCAAAAGACTGTGGCATTGATAGCCCACTACAATTCTGTTCTGGCGTGGACGATGTTCTCATTACAGTTGAATTTAAAGAGACACATTTCCCACTACCCATTTTTCTAACAGTCTTATGACGTATCAAGAGTACTGACGATTGACTTGGAGGACCAAAACTAAAAAATGAGCCGTCAGTACGTTTGCTATGTATAAACGGATGCAGTACAGCAGGAAGTGAAAATGGGCTACCACCCTAGTGCATTTTTTCGTCTCTGTAATAGCGTGAATACAGGTCCACACATGCTTCAGAGACAAACCACAAGCTCAGGTTTATATGTGGCTAGAATGCAATGCCCCAAGTTTCTTATATTTCTTACAATTTAGACAGCACACCAGGCTGGAATGAACTTGAGTGAGTTATCAAAAGCTAGTTCTGTTAAATGCAACACAAATATGTCGTCTTCATGGTCATTTTGAGGTACACACACCTGAAGCCATGGCACGACAACACCAGCTTTGAGGCTCACTTGTTATTCTCCTCCTTGGCATTGTCCAAGTCTCGCAAGGTCTGAATCCAAGACTGGTCACACTTGAAGTCGGGCAGGGCTTCGGCTAAAGAAGCCAGAAAAGATCCAACGTCGGCTTCCACGGCCACTGTCGGCTTCCAGAAGGCATCGGAATTCTGTAACAAATTAACCACAGTTTATAATAATAAAAACACGCAGAGAAAAGGCAAGGTGCGAAAGATTAAAGGGACACTAGAAGCTGAACAACTTTTGCTTCAAACTGAAAGCTCAAAGCTACAATCTTTTTAAGTTAGAGGAAAAGGTGGCAGACTTCATCCACACGTTTAGTATGACATTCCTACTGGTCACATTGAAGGCCATCTGCTACAAAGCGATTGAGGACTGGGCGACGAATTTACAAGGTTCTACGTCTTGGGTGTGCCACGGTATAAATCAAGAAACTTCCGACAGCTCTGAAGAGGGACTTAAGCAGACAGGAGTGCCGATGACTGCTGAAGACCAGAAATAAATCAAATGACGTTTCTGGTGAGATTTTGCGCAGAAAATTGATTGTCAGAATTTTCACCTCAGGTTGAGGGCTCTACTTAGATAAGAGAGTCGGGCCTCTACACCGACACACACGGTACTTCCTGATCGCATTTCTCCTCACCTTGTAAAGCTGAGACTTGTTGCGGTTGACAGCAATGATCTTGGACTTGCGGCTCAAAACACGGCCATACGATAAGCGGAAATCGCACACTGAACCTGCAAGACGTCAATAGAAACGGACTGAGAGCAGAGAATTGGCTAGTGTCAATTCGGATACAATAAACGCCCTCCACCTCCTTGCAAAGCAACTTGATTTTATTATTACAAGGTTTCAGTGATGTCAGTAGACCCAAACCTACCCAAACTCTCCAAACATAAGTAAAAAGCATTCAGTGAAATCACAATATTCAACAGTAAAAGCAGATCGATAGTGCAATAAAAACGAGCGCAAGTGTGGCACCAGGGCACAAAAAGTGAACTTTGCTAAACATTTATTTTTAGCACAAAAAACTTACTAAATGAAGCTTACTTTACAAATTCAGAAGCATTAAATTAGGTAATGTTTACTTATGGTTTCATGAGTTTTTTTTTTTTTTTTTTCAAGACTTGCAGCAGCAGCAGTACTACTACGACTTTCTGCTGACAGATGGCAGGCTAGTCAACTTGCCCCTGTTTGCCCCCCAGCGCAGGGAGGCCAACCGCGGACCTGCTTTCGTTACATCAGGGCTATGGGGAGTTTTGCAAGTGGTGCATATTGAGTCACTCTGCGCAGAAGCAGGAAGATGGCTACATACCGGCTAGAATGACCACGTCGGCTTGAGCCAGTGCATCCCTCCGACAGTGGCGCATCTGCAGTGGACTATGGCGGCCCAGCAGACCACGCGCCATGCCCCCCAGGAAGCAGGGGATCCCCAGTTTCTGCAACAGAGGGCGGTTGAGCAACGCTGCAGCACGAGGCTAGAATAGGCGAGTTTTGAAGCATCACACTCGGCAAAGTCCATCCAAGAAGTACTCGGACGCAAACCTACGTCCTGGTTGCAAGAGTGTGTGCCTGTTTTGAGGCAGCCTTTAAGCTCCCTTTTGCATTAAATTGCCGTTAAACTTCATGAAAATTTTTGAAGGCAGAGAACATGCAGGAAAGCCTCCGGTGCAATTTAGCCAAGAGAAGTAGGATTGAAGCAGACTATAGATGAGTGGGTGGGTAGTTATACCGTATTTACTCGAATCCAATGCGCACCTTTTTTCCGGAAAAATAGGTTCCAAAATCACATGCGCGTTACAATTGAGTGCGACTCAAAACTGTGGCCCCGTATCGCCATCGACGTTTCATGATGGCTGCGTGACTACTGAACACGTAGCCAGCGCTTCGTAGTCGGTGCATGTTTGCCTTTGTTGTCTGTGTAGCCTTTTTTTTGTGTTTCTCTGTTCTGTCTGCCATGGAATTTCCCATTGCGAAGACACAGCGGGTTCACCACGATGCTGCGTTCAAGAAGAAAGTAATCTTGTGCTCAAAAAGCGATGGAAATCGGGCCGCGTTGCGTGCGTTCAGTGTTTCAGACACTTGTGCGCGGGACTGGAGCAAACAGAAAGAGAAAGTTTTTGCAAGCAAAGCGACACGGAAACGCTTCAGCAGACCAAAGAGGGGGAGATATCCCCAAATAGAAGATTTGCTGGTGGAGTACGCTGCTGCAGCAGCAGCGAGCGGCTCAGAGACCCGTAACAACAGAGCTACCGGGGCAGCGGCGGCGCTGCCCCGGACTGTCGTCGTGGTGACTGTCTTGCCGGCAATGACCAGCACATTTCATTTCGTGCCACCTTTGGAATAAACCTTGCTTGTTCCAAGTGAGAAAAGGTTGCATTTTGGTATTAAATAATGAAAGTCTAGTGCGCGTTACAATCGAGGACATGGCGTTTTTTCTTCTTCGGACCACGAAAAACGGGTGCGCATTACAATCGAGGGCGTGTTAGATTCGAGTGAATACAGTAAATGCATTCCACAACAAGAGTGAGCACAACGTAACAAGTTCTTTGTAGACCACATCTCAGCTCCTTTCCACTGAAGCTCCAACACACAGATGCATGACAGAACGCAAGAGGCCTAACACCTCTGTCAATGTTTAACTTGCTGCCTACCTCTAGTGAGGCCCTCAGTTGCTCCACGGGTACAGGCGGCAGTGTCGACTGGCTTCCCACAATGCAGACTGGGCGCTTTGCACGGGAGACGATCTCTGCACACTGTTGAACTGCACAGGGCGAAGTGGAATAGGGAGTTATCCTCTTTGATTAAGCCAGGGCCTCACAAACTTAATACGAATGCTATGCAAGTGTACGACCAGGCATCACATCAGCACTGATAAGAAATGCTGGCAATGATGATGACAGGTTTGGATGCATGCGCACACACTACAATGCATTGCCAATACACTGGTTCACCATAACGATAAAAAATCCATCGTAAGCATCATCATCGCCGTGGGTTTGTAAAATTTGTTTACATTCCTTCGCTTTCATTTTGTGCTGCCTGCTCTCTATGGTGTGCTTCACGTTCCTTTAATCTATTGCCGCTTCCCTTTAAGCCTTTCGCTGTTACTAACGTACCGGTATGTTTTCACAATTCCCCTCTGCAGTGTCACTGACGTACCAGTACGTTCTCCATTGTGCATTCAAAAATTCGCGCCATAGCGCAAAGTGGGCATGCCTGGACTGTTCGCACCATCTATCAAATCTTTCTAGTAGCTTGTATTTTCACTTGTTCTCTCAATGGTATACTGAAGAGTACGGAGTGACTGCGCCCACCTTTCGTTGTTGGGAAGCTTGGTTGCTCCGCGTGCTGTACTCTGTCGGGCTGAGTAACCATGCAGCACGTGTTCAAGGGTTGTTGTAGCATCGGGAAAGGGCTTCTAAGTTTTTCTTATTCTGTTCTTGCATCTGCTACAGTGCGCCAGGCTAGCCCAGCACGGCATTGCTGCTCAAATAGACCAAAACGTTACTCAATCGCGGCTTTTGCTCGCTCATTTCTGTGCGTTGTGGGGGCTGCTGAAAGTGCTCCCTCCATGCACGTGGTTACTTTCGGATGGCTGACCATGCGGGGCCTTCGACTGCGGACAGGAGCGATGGTTCTTCCAATGCCGATCTGAATACGAGCTGGGCTCGGATTCGCATTCTGAGAATTTCTCATCCGAGGAAGGGGTGCGAATTCCACAGCAGCAGATTCTGATGCTGAATCGGAGGGGTCGTCGTCCTGTAAGCATGCACGGCAAACAAACCCATGCTCTTTCCTTTCGACGCATTACATTACGGACGCTATCATAGTTAAATAAATCACTATGTTCCTTCCCCGATATTCCGGAAACCAAGCCGACACTGGGGGTGTGCCACGGCCAGAAACACCCGACAGTGAAAAGGGGTTAAGGACAACAGTCACAAACAGAACTATCCATACATTACACCGCTTTCACCTTGTTGGCTGATGCGAGACCTAGCTAACAAAGCAACAGAACTGCGGCAGAAAGACTCTTTGAGGGCACCATCAGCCAACTTGCCTTCCGACTGCTTTGCCAAGGGAACGGTGAAAGGCAGAGGCGAGACATCCCGCGGCAGAAACGCCCCAGCAAAGAGGTTGTGCATGTAATAGTCCAGGTACCTGCACACAACACAGGCCCATGCAAAACGACCAGATGGGGAAGGAAACGTGCACTATACAGGGACACACCCGAAGACGATTACTATTTGCACTCTTCGGGCAGAACCAAATACCAACAAGATTGCTTTTATTAGTTAAAAAGGATGAAATAAATTGCACATCCTTTTCCACGGAATAGTGCATGCCTTGAATTATGCTCACAAATTTTACAGGACAAGTGTTATACGAGAATTTGAATCCTAGCATTGAAAAACACGACTGCAAGTTCATTCATAGAAAGAGAAAAACGAAATCAAGTTTAAGTTCGCAATACCAAGCACTGACTGCTTCCGAGAGACTGTGCAACTGAGACAACAGCAGCATGCAAACACGAGTGCACACTCGTGAAGCACAGCTTCCTTGGAATATAACAAAAAAGAAAAATCGAGTGGCGTACAGTTTGACCAACTTCTGGCCCAGGCTCCCTGGCCTGCCCTTGAAGCCCACTTCGGCCTGCACTGTTGGGTATGGGTAGAGGACGTCGATGGGAAGCTCCACAAACACAGGGCCTGGAACGCAGTTCGAGATATGAAAACACATTATCACCAACACGTGTTTACAGCTCAGAGCACAAGTACGCAGGAGCTGCTTAACATCCCGCATAATCGTATAAATTTAACATGCTGGTGTGCCCTAGCAAATGGCAGGTTAACAGTGGCAAATATGCTTGAGATCACACAAAAACGGACCAAGATTCGCGCAACATTGGTGGTGCTGTCTGATTGTGCGAAAGGTTTAGTCTGCAGTCATGGCGCAGGTATATGCCCTGTGACATGCAAGCATGTACTGCAGGTATGCTTAACCCTTTCAGACGCTACGTACACCACTGTGCACATCTCAATCCTGCGTTTTTTTGCGAAAAGAAATGCCAAAACTGAATGGTTTCGCTAGTATAGCATAATTTTGTATCCTTCGTCTAACAATGAAGATTTTAGGGCCTTCTGGTGGCTAGTAAGATTACCTAGACTGTAAACAAACAAAATGGCAACGCATGCGGCGGCTTCAGCAGCTGAGCTTTTTCAACTCTTTCTCCTCGTTTTTTTCAAAAGACTTGCAGCCCTAAAAAATAACAAAACAATGCATATCACACAAATATATACGTATGTGGAAATATTCAGAGCTACTTGACGCTCCTGACCTCTGTGACGCTATATGCTATCGGCGTCAAATGAAACGCGAACACGAAAATATGAACCAGGACGTGCAAAATTGAAAAATACTGTTCATAGTGTTCATATAATGGCATGCTATTGGTATGTTTGGAAATATACTTTTCCAAACTTTGTTTTTGTAACTAAGCCACGCGTCATTTTGGCTCGCATGGAAAGAAATCGCGCTATTTGTGTGTTCAGGTTCATATTTTCATGTTTGCGTTTCATTTGACGCCAAGTACACAATTCTGTACATAACTGTAAAAAAACAAAAAAACCAACTAGGATCGTGTTGAGGTCAGTAACCTGTCAATTCATCTTACTTGGCGAGATACTCAGCATAGAAACAACAACAAAAATTTTGTAGGGGGATATAGCGAGCGGCGTCTGAAAGGGTTAATAACATATTTCTCCTTTTCTTTTCCAACAACTATGGGTACCATTCATCATTCATTTCCTCATTCCTCCTTTTTCTCTTCAGAGTGTTCTGCCATGCCATGAAGCTGTTTGTGGGAACACATTTGATTAAATTAGCCAACAGAACTAAACAGCTCAAACACAAGACCCCGAGGGCAAATCTTTGCAAGGTGTGTTCTAAGGTGGGGCCATTACTGAATGACTGAGATTTATTGACCGATGTTGTTCCACTAATTAGAAACCCTGCTCAAACAACCTCTATGAATGTGCCCTACTGCACGTATGCATGCACAGCCATGGGCACATTAGAGGGCTACTAAAGTGCTTTTAAAATCGGATAAGAATCTCTTCTTTACAATAAATTCGTTTTTGGCATTTCTGGCTCGGGAACTGCGGTGTTCACTGATAAAGTTGTCGCAATGCCCCGCCCACTGCTCACACCCGCACTGCCGGCAGAGCGAGAAACCAAGAGGCAACAACCGGAAGTAATGTCATATTCGGAAGACGGCCAGCAATGTGTGTCCCCGCTTTGCTGCCTCAGTTTTCTCAGTGGCATTCCGAATTAAGCAGACATGTAACGTAAGTGTTATTGTTTTGTTGTTATTGTTAATCTTTATTGTTTTGCGTTGCTTCCACGTGGATTTGTCTAGCCATAATGTTACTGTGTTTTTAAATGATTTTCTAAAATGACTTCTGGATACTAATAGAGATTTCCTACCGGAGCACTCATGGCTACTGCACTGCCTTCACCAGTAATCCGCGCTGGCTATGTCTTCGAGGGCTGTGTGCTGCTTATACGAAGTGATGGGCTCAAGCAAGTGCGGAGGTGCCCCAAGTTCCTGGTCCATGATTAGGGAGGTTTAGAAAATTTAGGCGACCACAATGCTCTCGGTTCCCCAAACGTGTTGCTCATTTTCCCAATGAACATTGTGGGCTATGATGATAGCCCAGCTAAGTACTATTTAGATTTCGTGTGCAGTTAGCAAGAAATTACATTAAGCTGCAAAGCATGCATCGGCTCCGCACGCAGAAACGATGCATGCCCACCGTGCCTGCCTGCGTGGAGCTTAAGGCTACACGAATCGACAAGCACTGTGAGAGAGGTGGCTAGAGACGGCAATCCCCTTAACATCGTTCCAGGAGGCGACCCAATACCCCTGGGACACCCCTCTACTGGCGTCTGCTACAAGCTAACATGTCTTCCCATCCGACCAAGCGGCACTTCATCTGGCCTTGCAATACGACTCACAGTGTCGATTCTGCAGAGCACCCTGCACTCTGTATCACATGGTGTGGGAGTGCCAGCTCAACCCCTCACTTTCCCAAGATTTCTAACCCCTCGGTTGAGCAGTGGGAGGGAGAACTGGCCAGCTGGATCATCGAAGATCCACTTCGGCTGATCCACCGGGCTGAGACGACTGGACCCTCCAACAGGGTCCAGCCATCTTAGGAGACCGACCACGTGGTTACTTTCATTTAACAAAGTTTGTTCCCTCTCGCTCGATGTATGCAGGCTGTGCAAGCTATAACTTATTACCACTCGCTCGAATAATATTCACACCAAAAAAATTTGGCCACCTTCACAATTCAGATGCGAAGACTGCGGAAACAGCGAAGCTGGTAGTCTTCACTAGCTGTAACTTGGCTTATCTTACGTATCTTATCGGTAGATCGGACACTGATGCCGCTGAGCGCACGCTGTCTTCCATCAACTAGGAGACCACCTGCATGTCAGAGCTTACGCCTTCACTAGGCGCAGCCAGCCCCTCGACGCTTTCCTCGTTACCCGAACATCTGCGCCGCAACGCACACTCCCCACACCTCCTCATCAGCTCCTTGACTCCTCAAAACTTCCCCTCACGCTTCTTGGCCCAGCATTTTCCTCCTCTCAACTTTGCCACGCCAAGTTTTCAGCAACGCCAGCCACAGGTGGAACTGAAGCTGCAGCTCCGTTGCTAAAAAACAATGTTTCACTGGTGAAAAAAAGGATGATACTAAGGAGAAAAATTTTGCCAGGGATTGCCATTCGCTCTGCTAGGAAAAGCGGCGATGAAATATCTGTTGCAATGCTAAGCCAATGCTCCCTATGCTGACCGGCCACAGACAGACAACTGCATTGCGGCGGCCTGCGCACATGAATTGACACGCGAGAAAAGGGATGATGGTGTGTAGAAAAGTTGTGCTAGGAATCGCGAATTGGCGCTGGCAGTAAAAGTGGCAATCCAATATCTGCTGAATATCCTCAGATGCAAGAAAGCTAAGTCGGCTGCAAGTTGTTGGGGCAAAAGCACTTTCTAAAGCTCATCGCCGGTGAGCGTGCTGTGTTTGTGTCTCCCTCAGGCTTCCCTATTCTAAGGAAAGGTTGAGTGTGTCTTCCACTCTCCAGAAGACATTGTGGCCCATATCTGAACGTGAATGAAATGAGCTCTTCAGGCCACGCAGTCAGGACAGTGCCAGTACTTTCAAATAGGACATCGTCGACTGCCAGCCAATAGCAAAAGGTCATGCACTTTGCTCATGCGGTCAAACAAGGGTGCCTTGTTTCGGGAAAAAAACGGTGGTTTGTGTGTATTTACACATGAAGTAAACATGTTTTTTGAAGTCAACACAGAGAAAAATATAGGCGATGCCCCAACAAAATTTTTTTGAAAGCACTTCAGCAGCCCTTTAAATGTGAACACAAAGATATCACCCACGTCCCTCAAATTGCAGTATTTAGTGAGACAACTTATGCCATGGCTGAGCAACCATAATGAAAGGCAGTTTGGCCGTTTCCAGGTGCACCCAAATCAATCATCTGGCTTCATATTCATGTACCGTAAAATTCCAAGCAAGTGCCCCCCTACAGGCAAGTCTGGGTCACCAGCAAAGCGGGGGATGGGGCGCTATCCTGGAACGACGCCAAAGTTCAAGGTGGCGGCAACAATGATCCCCCAACAGGAACAACACGCGGAATGCAGATGAACCTAACATTTTGCCAAAGAATGTTAATCATTGCTTTCAAAACCATCAAATGACTGCACTGAATTAACAGAATTCCACTTGAAGTCTGCCCTGATTCCAATGTCTGCAGTCCACCATGCAGGTCACCTTCCACCGGGCCATCCAGTGCGTTGCTTAGGCCACAGCCCCAGACGGACTGTACCACACTATCCTCGAGCACAGCGGCCAATGCCTCGGCAACAAAACTGAGGACATGCTGCCGCCAAAAGAAACCGACACCACCAATGGAAAAACGAGAAATGGCATGTAGAGATCGAACTATCAGGCTGCTAACCATGATTGGATTGGATTAGATTATAGACTGGCTGTGGCACGCCAGTGTTGCGGTGTATTTTGGGGTGCGCACACAGTGGAGTAAAGGAGAAGGGAAGGGGCTTCCCCAGAACGGCGCAGAAATGTGAAATTAGCAGTGGATTTAGGAAGGGAGGGGGGTGGGGGGGGCACTTGTTCGGAATTTTATGGTTCTTTATGTCTGTAGTTCATCTATCCAAGGCTGAACACTGGGGCACACCAAACTGGAACACAGGTAAACATGAAGTATGCAAAACACCGCACATTCTGATTGCGGCGATCTCAAACGTGGTAGCAGGCGCAGTAAAATGACCAGGGGCAAGGTGTACCTAGACTTCGTAAAGAGCCAACGAGCATGCTCTAGAAATGTGCCTGAAGTACCCAGGTGTCCCTAAGTGCTTTATTTGGGGGTGTACAGTACCTGGAGTCCCAGATTGTGCTTGCTGCAGTGCTGTCCGCAGCGTGGGAACTATGTCTCTGACGGTCGTCACAATGGCAGTGAACTTGCACAGCGACTTGAACAACGACATCTGGTCAATGTCTTGCAGCGCTCCCCGTCCCTGATAGCAATAGAAATAAGAGTTGCGCCAGTCGCAACACGGCGGCGTCGCTTTGCGACAACACGAGTGAGTGAGTACTCCTTTTTTTTTTTTTTTTTTTTTGGAAAATGGATTTAACAATAAAATTTGAGTCCAAGAAGTTCATCCTTTTTTGAAAAAGCGTTACTTAATGTGAACGCAGTGCAGGAGCAAGTATTGCAAACAACCATTTTTTTTTTCTGGATTAATGCTGCTCGTATTTTTGTGAAGCTGATGCTTGTGAATACTTAGCAGGTGCTAACTTCCCCTAGAAAGAAGACACAAACAACCAAAAGAATCCAGCAAGGCTCGACACTCTGCTGTGTTCTAGCACATGCATTCAGTATACATAGTGCTATGTTGCCAGCTTTTTCAGGCTAGGCTCTGCAGGCTAATACGGCTGCAGATGTAAACGAATCGACACAAAACTACACGAAACGTATGCTTGACAGTTGGCATGGCTGTATTAAGCAATATATGATCATTAGGGAACCGTAAAGGCACAATGTAAAATCCGACATTCTAGCAGCTGTATTTACTGCAGAAGTTAAACTTGGATTTTGTTAGTGAGGGTTGATGCCTACCATGATTTGTTTGCACACCCTTGAATGTAGCCTTAAATATATCATGTGCCCCCAACTGCCAAGCAAGGGAGAGGGAACACGTGGAGAAACGTTCACCCCATTAATGCAGTGGTGTGGGTCATGGCGTGTCCGGCATGCCTCTATCCTCCCGAAAAAACAGGCCACAATCTCTACCCACACAGCCAAAATTTTTCACAAGGACAACCCCCCCCCTACCCCCCCCCCCTCCCATTGCTTTCATGAGTTGTGGTGATTTGAAAGGTTTCTGAAATTTAGGTCGTCATAAAGACTGCTTATTGCATTTAAGGTCAACATATGTGCAGTATTCTGGCCAGCATTTAACTGAAAACAATACAATCAATTCCCCTGTGAAGGCATAAGCGGTCCAACAAGAAAGTGAAGCCTGTCTCACCTTCACAGCGGTGGCAGCCGCACCCCCCAGGAGTAACACAGGAGACTCGGCCATCTGGGCATTCTTGACAGCAGTCACAGTGTTTGTCAGCCCTGCAAAACAGTGCCGGTAGTTCGGCATTTTCTACATCAATAAGTGCCTGCTACGGCAGTGGCAAGTGGAATACATGTATAGCAGTAATCCACCAATAAATACCAAATTGTTTTTAGAATTAAGTGTTCGTTTAAGGTAACACAAAGGCCAGGATAACTTCCTGCCTTAGTTGAAAGATCAGATCCTCCATAGCTTTTTCAACATTTGTTCCATGTCACATTCTTTGCTTGCTTAGAATACCCGCCGTGGGGGCTCAGTGGCTAAGGCGTTTGGCTGCTGAACCTAAGGATGCCAGTTCTATCCTGGCCACGGTGGCCGCTTTTTTGATGGAGGCAAAAAGTGGAAGAGCCCTCGTGTTGAGATTTCAGCCCCCGTTAAATGTCCCCAGGTGGTAAAAATTAATCCGGTGCCCTCCACTACAGCGCACCTCGTAGTTTCAATAAGTTATACCACCTCCACCCCCCTTTCTTTTTCAATTGTTTAGAGCATGGTTTCTCAAAGTGGGTTCCGCGGAACCTAGGGGTTCCGCAGGCCCGTCCTCACGGTTCCGCGAGCCACTGATAAATTTTCCCTGGTTCCGCAGTCGCAAAGTCTTATATGGTGAACTTTAGGTGCGATCGATCTAAGGAACCTCCATTACTCACGCCCGAGTGTCAGTAAGCACATCTCGGCGCATAACAGAAACGCGCGAGCTGCGCAATAAATCTCGCCAGCAGCTTGTAGCCAGCCAGACTCCGAAAACGGGCCACATGGTTAAACTATTGCACTTGAATCTTGGCCTTATATTACCCCCATGCGCATTTCTCCTGTTTGGAGATAGGTGCCGCTAGCGTACGCATTCGCGTAAAGTCGACTGGAAAAAAAACGATACCCTTGCTTCCTTTTGAATTTATTGCACGTTAATGTAACATGAACGGAATGAAAAAAAGGGGAGGGGGGGGGGGGGGGGGGGAGAGTTCCTTGGCACTTAACGGAACTTAGCAGGGTTCCCTGGGACCAACATGCTTGAGAACCCCTGGTTTAGAGGAATTCTAGTTAGCTTTTCTCTGAAACAATATCTCAATACAAAAATGATGTACATCATTTTCGGTTTGAGACTTATTATACGCAGTGACATATTGGGAAAGTGGGCCCATAAAAAATAAAATATAGAACATTAGCGCATCTAGGATGTACAGTAAAGGCTTGTTAATTTGACACCCAGAGATCTGAACCATCCCCACTTAAAACTGCGTCAATGCAGTCAATTCGGAGAGAAACCCGAGCTAACTCGAGTGTTTACTGCACTAGGAGAAAGTGGCTGCTTTCAGAAAAGCAAGGGGAAAGGGAATTACATGGTTGTTTGAGCACAACAGTCTAATTCACACTCCCATCCATTTCATGCACTCCTCTGTACAGCTCAAAATCATCAAATGTGACATACAATATGATGCATCTCCTTGGTCTGCTTGAAATTGTCTTCTTAGACAAAGGTTGGGATAGTTTTGAAGTAGCCACGGTTCACAAGATAAGGCATTAATTAACTCTCTAGGCTACTGAAATTTTACAATTTTTGATATTTCCATTCCACATAAACACAGACTTGAACTCAGCAAATTTTACTATCCCCACTGATTAGATCGGCCCTTTCATCTCGTAAATAAAACACTGCTCATTTAACATTAAACAAGCTATGTGATCATACAGCGCATTATTCGCTTTTGCAATAAAATGTGTTCATTACAGGCACAAAGGCATCAAACACGAGCTGGTCGACTTTTAGTCCACCACCCACTAAGTACTCAGACCAAGATCTAACAAACATCAACGCATGATCGAACAAAGTTGAATACCTGGTCCAGCAGTGACTGCTGCCACTCCAATCTTCCCAGACAGCCTTGCCACGGCGTCCGCCGCAAACACTGCATTAACCTATGACAAATGAAACAATACAGATTACGAACAGGGAAGAGAAATGCAAAACAACATACATGAAGTTCACTTTGGGATGGCTTTTTTAGTCTATCTTGTACACAAATTTGTGTTATGCATGTTAGACCCGTTAGATCCTTTCGTGTAATGCATGTTAGACCCGCCATCTTTTGAGCGGCTACGCAAAGTGCACGAAAGACATGAGTGCCAACGCCACTGATCAGCTTGGTCTGTTAAAGGAGCCATGAAGACAGCATACAAGTTTGTTTTATTCGAAAGATTTCCCGTTTTATAGCGCCACCAGCACTTGTCCGCCAGCAAATGATGCCGTATTCACTGAGAAATTGATCAATTTAGGTTAAAATTTTGATTCTCCCGCCAAACCGTAGGTTTTCGTAGTCAGAAATGGTGTCAGAAGATTGTGTATTTAAGCGAACTTCCACTGCGTCATTCGGGTTTGCGGCCTTGCTGTCTGTCAGCCCTCCCAGATGGCGCTGCTATAGTCATCCACGAACCGTTGTCCGCCTTTGCTTTGTTTTTGAGCGTATTTGCACCTGGCTTTTTTTTGTTACTGTAAAAAGTGATCGTCTCGTGAAACCTGGGGTATCCTCGACAAACAGGGTCACGTAAGACAACGCCGCTTACGCCAATCGGCCAGTGTCCTGTAAAACAACTTCAAAGCGGCGGAGTGCTGTGCAGCTAAAACAAGCATAGTGCGCCCAGTACCAACAGCAGTGTGCATCGGTACTTCTATGCTTACGTGCGTTTTTGTAACTTTCATTGTTTACCGCACCATTCTTACTGCTGTAAAATGAATATGCATTACACTTTAGCGCAAATAGTTCGTTCGGAAAGCCTATAAGCTGTGCCTAATTTGCGTTTACTTTTTCCGTCCTCAGCCAATCGCACAGCTGAGCTCATGTGACATCATAGGTTCTGTTGCGATAAATGAGCTAGTGGGTCGCATGGCCATTCCGTTTTTTCTTAGTTATGTAGGTTATTTGAGCGAAGTGTGCGTTAACAGTGGTGTCAGTATGATTCTATCGAGGCGATCTTTCGAATGAACCGAACTTGTGCTTTGTCCTCATGGCTCCTTTAAAGCCACTGCAGTAACGAGGTTTTGAATTCACTGTTCAGATGGCGACACTTCAACTAGCCCGATGCAGAGCTGCTTTCCACTATTGAAGCAGTGCGCAACTATTGTCAAAAACTGCTGGGGAGTGATGTAAAAAAAGCATCCCTGAAGTGCGAGCATAGAATGAAGTGCAATGAAGCATGACAACTAGGCAAGCTGTTGCTGCATAATGCCAGTGTGGCCTTTTCAAATTTAAGTAAATGCATAGCCAGACACCTGAGTAGGCATTACTGTATGACTTGCTGCAACCAGCGTACAGTCGTACCTCATTAAGCTGAATGTAGCATGGAGGAAGAGGTACTGCTACTGTACTTGCGTATTAATCGCAGCTTTTTTTCGAAAAAAGCTGCGATTTTCGAAAAGCTTTTGTACACAGGTTGCACTGCAGTCAGTGCAACCTGTGTAACAAAATTTTTGACAAAACGGCTGCTGTGGGGAAGAGGGAGAGCTTGTACGCAGGTGCGAGTTAGCTGCACAGTTTTTCAAAAGAATGGATGCGCAATCTATTTATGTAATGGGGTGTTTCTTACTCATGCACCAGAAAATATGGTAAATACAACCTGAGAGTGTGGCTCAAGAGGTTGTAAGGAATTTAGGAATGCTTTTACTATGAAGACTTTACTAGGACACTTCCTGGATGGCTTACAACGTGAAGCCTAGTTAGTTAGCATCGACAAGCTCCAAACACTTCGCTGCGAACGCAAGTGGTGAATTGACTAAAAACTGGATTTGCCCACATTTTTTTTCTTCGAAAGAAGCGCGCTTCAGCAGCTATAACTGGGCACTTTTTCTTTTTCTGTTACAGCTCGACTGTAGTCCCTTGCACATGTCATCACGAGTGCACTGGCAAGCATTTCAATTAATGTCAGAGTGTCTAATACCTGTGCTACACAGTAACTTTCAGTTGACAGTTAACTGCACTCACAAGTGTGCCATAGATTGATAACGCAACACTCAATAGACGTGTTCGAAGGCCTTCAGGAGGCCTTCATAACGGCCGTGTAGCACAGGTACTATACATGCTGTGCACTCCTATTCTTACAGCTGTATTAATCTTCGAGCTGTCACAATTGGCCATAAACAGCAGAATGATGAATTTGTACGGGTGGCTAATAGTTTCACCATAACACGAAAAGTTACACACATTGATTCAGGATTAAAAACATTCATGCAGTACAATACCCACACTGTACAAAGCCGTCCTGAATGTAAACCACATAATGATGCTTTTTTTTGGCCAAGTGGACACATGCTCTTTTCCTCGGGCTCTGTTTACAGGTACGTCTCTTTTGCGTGCCTGGAAGCCGCTTGCAAGAAAAAGATGGGGGCGGCAATGCAACACGTGAAACCGAATATGCGTGCTATAACAAAAAGCACAAGCTTTTTTAATAAATATCAAGTAAATAATTAAACAACTTTCTAGCTGCAAGCAACTACAGAAAAGTTCAGTGCCGATCAACTTAGTGGACTTCAATAACCTGTATGATACGTGTGTAAGTCGACCCCTACCAAGTTTTTCCAACCAAATGCACGATGGCAGACAATGTGCTGTGGACACCGTTCTGATTCAGTGTGTTGTGCTTGCAGAACTACTTCACACAGCAACCAGGCCAGAGTAAGGCTAGGCAATTAACAGTTGCAAGCTCCAAGGCTAAAAGCTTGGACTAAGGGCATGAGGATGCTCCAGCTAGGCGCCCCTCGGCCCAGCTTGAACCCAACAACTACGACAACCAACAGAATACGGTTGCTTGAATAAACCATTCTGTGGCATGCATCACATAAGCCTGACTTGATAAAACACATGAAATGTAGGCGTTATTGTCCTAGTGGTTATTCTGGCGTTTGGTGCGCTGTACAAATATCGCAAACACATCTTGTCCGGTGCGTGACTAGGATCTCGAGGCGTAGGATACATATTTGCAGCCGAATTCCAAACCTCATGTCTCGTGTCCACCACGCGAATGCCCTCGCGTTCTGCGGCCACTAGGATAGGGGAAATGTGACCGCCGCTCAGGCAAAACAGGAACTTGACGTCGTGCGCCTGCGAACATATGAAACAACGAGCATTTTGCGATAGGTCGATCGCAAGGAATGCGTACGTGAACAAGCCCCGAACGCCACGGTAATTCACGACGTATAAAATAAAGCGCCACACAAAAAAAATACAAGCAAGGAAGTAACAAAGAAGCGTTAATACCTTGAGCACATCGGCAACCAGGTCGCCACCATTCCGCAGAGATGATTTGTCAACCTATAAAGAAGTATCAAAACAACAGCCATTTGTACAACGTAGCGATCGCTTCGCCCAACCTTGATCGCCCTATTTCTTTGTTCTCGCACACGCACTGTCCACGCAAGCCATCACGTACTTCGCCACTAGGAAAATAGAGAGCTCACCTTGAAACGCAAGTTCGCGATCAGCGACAACTTCCTGCTAATGCCAGCGATCAAACCACCCAAGACCATGACGGCGGCAGGTATCCACAGGTCTGCAAGTGCCGAGGACGCCAAAGTCCCGCCCATCGGCGTCATTCTGTCAAACCCAGGTGCGCGCTCATGAGCAACGGTGATTGAAAACCGTAGCAGCTGACTCAGGACGCGTGGTTTCGTCTGTCACAGTCGCCGCTCAACCACCCAAACCCAAACTTTTGGAAAGACGGCCTGCACAGACACGGGCTGCGAGTGGGCAAACGGTCAGCAACGCACGTGCACACGGATATCCAATCAGCGCGAGCGAAGCTACAGGCGTACTAGAGGTATCATACTATCCACGCCTGGAGTGACTACAGCCAATCAGGACGGCGCCATTAACGCACTTTATTTAGGAAAGGTGCGTACAGTTTCTAAATCCTACTGTAAACAAACCGCACTTGAGTTAAAAATTTGTTAGCGCCCACTTGTTTTCACAAGCACTACGTATCGCACGTATGAACACCGCTACAGGGAGCGTAGACAGGATCGTTTGCGATGGTAGCGCGCGTGCGCGCCGGCGCCTTTTTTGAATTGCGTGAAATCTTACTTTTGTACCGTCGCTGCTTGCACGCAGCGCATGGATTTATTCCCCCACCCCACCCCAGAAGGATATCGACACCCACCCAAAAGAGAGTCCACAACCAAGAGCACCCCGCCCAGAGATCTATTACCCCCCACCCCTTTTAAGAGGATTTCAAGACCCCCCAAAATCGACATTCTAGATAAACTCCTGAGTCGCAGCGGAAGGTAGTAGGCTGATAGAAGCCTGAAAGATGTTTATTTTCAGGACCAGACGCGAGGCCAGCGTAGGTACAAGCTTCGTACAGACGAAGGCCGATCTCACGCGCCGAGCACCTTCTTCCATGCTTCTTTTTTCGCTGCGACCAGCGTGCGCGCATTCCCTCGTGTGTAGATTGGAAATTATCACATGGCACTCTTTCATGATTGGGCGCATGCCCCAATGATGGCGCTACAGGCTGATGGCGCTACGGGAGCTTCTCATTAGCCTTGCTACGATCGCATCGGAAAGGCATATGACGCGATATAACAGTGCGTGTTCACTTTTTAGCAGGTACTACTTTTAAATCGTAGGTCAAACTGATCGAATTATTGCAACATAACGTGAGACCCCTTGAAATTAAGGTTTGAGCTTAAATTTTGCACGAAGGTGGTCTGAATATTGTGTCTAATTTGTCTAACATTGGTATTATTACAACTGGCTATGCATTTCGAAATTGAATGAAACACTGCCATTTTCGCTTGCGGGGGCCTACTTCGAAGTGATTGGTGAAAACACGTCGTTGGAATTCACGTGCGAAGCGGAATTCTAACGCCGTGGAACAGTAGCACGTATCATATCTACCTTCTCCACTGAACTGAACCCCCTTTAGCGGAGTGGCGTTAAGGGTTTCGTGGCACTCGGTAAGGAAGGAAGACGCACACACAATGTAGCGATACGATGCAGTGATTTGACGTCCCCATTGAGAATGTGTGTAGTGTACGCTTCTGTTGAGAGCTGCCAACAGAAGCTCCCGAACAGTTCACCAATTCTCATTTGGCTGCGGCATCAACATTCTTACTTGCCCACTCAAGAGGATTGTAGCTGTCGTCAGAAGCTCGCGGTCAATTTACCCATTCACATTAATGACATTATGTTAATGATTTCGCAACCAAAGCACGTAAGTGGGCTTAATTATTATGGCCAAGGATTTTTTTATTTAATGACTGCAGCAACGCTCTTTACGTCCGTCACTTTCGGGAGAGTTGGGTTTCAATACAAAAAAGATCCCTGTTTGGCGTACAGTAAGTTAAATTTCTTAGGCGCATCCGAAATAGCTCAAGTGGCGAAATATGAAGTTTTACCGAGACATAATGAGCAATTTTTTCTATCTACAAATGCTTGCGCGTTGCTTGCGAAAGAAAAACCTAGCACAGAAATGCGACGTGCTGTAAAGCTGCGATTATCTTCCGTGTTTACCTAAAGATATGGCTCATGTCGGGACAGTTTGGAATTTGTTTAATTGCTTCACTAGTTTTGTACGGAGCACAATATTCACTGTTCTAGATTATACCATAAAAATATTATCATAGACACAAATCCTGACTCTGTCACGAAATCAAGGGTGACACAAAGCGGCTCAAAATCTAGAGTTCTACCCTCGTCACAAGCAAGGCAGGAGGCTCAAAATACACGTGCACCTTCGAGGAAAATGGCTGCTTGAGATTTTAGAGTTGTTCAAGTTTGCGTAAGTGCATTAGAAATCTTACGTTTGCTGTACTCGCTTGCAGATGACCTTTCGGGTTCCTGCCATTTTATATGCATGGTGCTCACTGGATGCGTCTTTGGCTTCCTGGTGGTCCTTTTGTACAGGCCTCTAGGCAACAGAAGCCCCAGAATTTATGTCCAGTGCAGAAGAAATTTCCCCGTAGTCTAGTTGGTTGCACTTGCTTATATAAATTTGTCGTTACGGCAAGTAGTAAGGCCTTGGTTTAGAGCAGCTGCGAGCAGCACAGTGAATCGGGCCTTTCGGTTCCACCTGCCAAGCTGTCTGCGGGTGGACGCGGAGAGGACCATCCAAAGGCTCCAACGCCTGTTTTCGCTTTTCTTCTACCTACCACCGTAGAAGGTCACAGTGAGTTGTCTGATGTGGGTGGATTGTTGATAAGAATCTACAGCGTCCACTGCGCTGCAAGCAACTTGTGGAATGAACTACAGTGGTGTACGTGCAGGTGTTCAGTTGCCAAAGGTTTGGATAAAAAACATCACAAGGATACGTATGGCCTACTGGGTAGCTTGATATAGTATTTTGCGTAATCAAAACTGCGAACGGTTGCAGTAGCCCGCAAGGCGATAAAGTCACAGTCGGACCCTTGCAAGCGCGTACGGAAATGCGCTTTTCAAACGCGCGCTTCCATGGCAGTACAGAGCCCCCACATTCAAAAGCTTGGCCGCATGGCGGTACCGCAGAAATTACGCGGCCGTCTGCTTTGGTGGTTGATAGTAACAGACGACACGGTTGACGTGGTTTCCGTTGGGTCTAGGTAGGTCGGCGGGATTTCAGTCCTGTTCATACATAAATTGGTTTGCCCCAGCAAACTGGTACGCTTGGCCCTGGCACATACAGAGAGAGAGAAGCTTTAATGAATACTGAAGAGGTTAGCCACACAGATGACGGGGATAACTACTTCAGGTGGGGGAGAACATAGTGAGGCGAAAAAAGGAAAGAAAAGGGGAAGAAGCACGCAGCAACAATGAATAACAGAGAGAATAAAACGAAATAAATGAGCACTGTAGAAAAAAGTGTGCAGTATCAGTAGGGGGCCTCAAGGTTATAGAACCTCGGCCAATCCTGATTCAATTGAAAAAAATTGGCTCCAATCCACGCTGTGAGGCTGGTTGGATAGCAAAGCTTTAAACGACACCCACAACAACTACCCGTGCAACGTCACTTGAATTCACACACACACGTGGCTCTACAAAGAGTGAAACGAGAGATTCTGCCAGCCGTTACTTGGAATTCGCGGGGGCGGCGTCCCGAACGCAGCAGCGTCGGTCACGACAGGGCCAGAGCGGTGGACGCCGCCGCCGTAGCCCGGCCGTGCGTCGGCAGAAAGAAAAGGGAGAGGAGCGTCTTTTGAAGGGTGAGGCAGCGGAACCTAACCATCCTGATGGGCTAGATCGGGGCTACAACACCGCGCGACACAAGCATAGACACGGAAACAATTCGACATGTGAGCTTAGTGATTGTTGTAGAATTCGAAAAAGCTGAGGAAACTTTTATAATAGCTATTTGTCAGGGCCGGTTGCTCCTTCCGCTTTTGTAATAGTACGTCTTTAAACACAACCGAATTGGTATTCATAAATTTAGAAAACGGAGTCCCATTCGCGGCAAGCAGTGCGCAAAAGGGAACGCTGGGTAAATTCACCGCGCCATCTACCGTGTGCTTCGTGAGTGAAACTCTCACCGCCCCCCCTCCCCCCCCCCTTTCCCATCGTTCCGCCGTCGCCTCCGTCGCGTTGGGAGGAAAGAACAGGTGGCTGGTAGAGGTAGAAAGCTTTGGTTTAAAAAGTCGAGAGCTTTCGTCCCTAGCACCGCCTAAGCGTGGCTCAGACTGTCACGCTACAAGAAAGTGGCCCAGTTCTAAACAGTTTCCTCGTACAAGTGTTATGTTCGCTGTTTCACGTTGTGGTGCATACTTCGGGGAGTAGCACGAGAGATGCCAAGCACAATGCCTAGTCCGCACTGCCTACCTCAAACAAGAAAGCGCGAGTGAAGGACTGAAGGTCCTGGCACTGTTTGCTGCTCAGTGAAGTCGACGAATGAACAGCGCTGGCCATCATGCTGAACGACCATCGAGATGGCGCCATTTTGGTTTAACCATGCATGTTTATCATCGCGTCTTTGCTAACAGTTTTTTAACTACAGAACACTTTATGGGCTCACCTTGTCGTCGTAGCTCGCTAACGGTCGATGTCAAGCGACGGCCGGAATCAGGCGGCGCAGCGAGATAACGGACCCAAGTAGAGCCTGGTGTACTGTCGTCACGGGGTTACGCTGAGGCTTCGAAAACCACGTGGCTTAAATAGTCACAACCGTTCGAACCTCGCGAACCGCCGGCGCTTGTCATACATCTCTTGGTTGTTTAGCGCAAAGAAAACTGCAGGTACATTTCAGGCAAAAACTGCGTATATAACGTTAGGAACGATCGTCGGGTTGGTTTTTACGATAGTAAGCGAAAAAAGCTGCCCCGAAAATGCCGGGTTCGAAATGACGCAGAAAGGCTCCAGCCACGCAAGAAAAAAATTACTCGTTCGAAATGACGCAAGATAGCTTCAGCAGACGAAACTAAAGCAAGCACAAAAAAAAATCCCCCGCACCTCCCCGAAGGGAATCGTGCAGAAATGCGAATGCATTGGGTGCACCGATGAGTGTGTTGCGAGTAATGGCGTAATTAATGACGAGAGTGTGAACGTAATCATTTATTCATCAGCACCTGTTTGTGTTATCGTTGTACCTGACGGCCACAATCACTGCCTTGTGATCGCTAAAGTGCACGGTCAAAGGGTCTTTGAGAAGCATACGCGCGTCACAGTTTCGCGTAAAGACCAGATCAATGCAACTCCCGTGAATGGTAGTGGGGCACGTGTCGAAGCCGGCAGAGAGACAATGCATAGAGTGCCTGGTCTGCATGGCGTCACCGTTCTCATCACCTCCTCTTCCAAACTCGTTCCAAAGAACCCGAAGCGCGTTCAAACGACTAGACTCCTTCTTGATGTTCCCGAGCGCGTAACGCGTTCGGCATTACGCGCTCTTCGCTTCGCAGACTTGTCTTCTTCTTCTTCTCCAACCGATGATGATGACGTGGAAGCAACTGCAGTGACGTCACCGTCAGGGAGAGGCGTAATGCTCACGTTGCATTGTGTGAACCCCCGACTAAGAAATGCATTCGCATTTACGACGACGACGACGACCAGGGGTTTCCCCAGGCATCGAATCAAGGGAAACTCAATGGCTCTGGGGGGGGGGGGGGGGTCATAAACTAGAAAAGCTGTTTTTTTTATCCCACTAGTTAAATAATAGACGTCTGTTAACCAAACGCTCATCCCCGTGACGTACGTTTTTCATTTTCTATATATATATATATATATATATATATATATATATATATATATAGATATATATATATATACATATATATATATATATATATATATATATATATATATATATATATATATATATATATATATATATATATATATATATATATATATATATATATATATATATATATATATATATATATATATATATATATATATATATATATATATATATATATATATATAGCGAATCAGAAAATGGGAAATGAGGGGCTCCGTGAAATAAGACTGAAAATAAGGGTTGGCAGTCAAGAAAACCTCGGAAAGCAAAGGGGAGGTTGTGGTGGGTCATAGAAAGAGATGAAGAATTTTTTGAGTCGAAAAGAAAGTGGTGAAAAAATGCCCGCCGATCCGAACCCACGACCTCCAGAATACCGGTCTGGTGCGATAACCACTACGCTACCGGCGGGGCTGTTTCCCCAGCACTTTCTCGGCTATTTTTGTTTCCTGCACTTGGGGGTGGTAGCCAGCGCCACTCGGACTACTCGGGGTGAAGGGGACCTTCTTTTTAACCCCCGGGCCGTGACTCGAGTGTCTACGACATGTCGAGAGTGGTCGACCAGCGGTGAACCCTCTTAAGCTCCCTTTGGCACCAAGACTGCCAGAACAGAGGCCCTCGCTAAGCATGTAGCGAATCAGAAAATGGGAAATGAGGGGCTCCGTGAAATAAGACTGAAAATAAGGGTTGGCAGTCAAGAAAACCTCGGAAAGCAAAGGGGAGGTTGTGGTGGGTCATAGAAAGAGATGAAGAATTTTTTGAGTCGAAAAGAAAAGTGGTGGTTATCGCACCAGACCGGTATTCTGGAGGTCGTGGGTTCGGATCCCACCCGGCGGGCATTTTTTCCCTTATATATATATATATATATATATATATATATATATATATATATATATATATATATATATATATATATATATATATACACTTGAGAGGCGGTGCTTTCTATTCAATCAAGAAAAAAACAAATTTAGAGAAATTTACTTTTTACCATGAAAGGTCCGTATTCAGTTTTTTTTTTATTTTTCGCCATTTTTCAACGTATAAGGACATTTTCGAACTCGTTACCAGGGCCAGTGACGAAATTTCAGTTCTTGAAACAATGTTTAGGTAGTACACGAATTATGCAGCACTTATAAATCAGGCACCGATTGTACGCTCCCGATTTATTAAAACGCCAGGATTAGCTTTCGTAGCGCTTCGCCTCGCCGAATTGCCCATTTTAAATGTACATGCTGAAAGAGCTTCTGCAAAGATTACGGTTGTAAACAAAGAACGGCATCGAATCAATGAAGAAAGTAAATTATATGTGTGTTTACTGCACTTAGTTCAAGTCAAAGGCGGCCTCAGTCGAAGTAATTTTGGGTGAGTGCTTGTCGATATATGTTTTGCTCGTACCTCCTGACGGGCTTGTTCTTGCTCTGTACCAGTTATTTATCTGCAGTTCTTATAATTAAACTTGCACACGTCTTACTTGACGAAGCGTGAAAGCAGCGCTAATCATCCAGGGTCCATAAAAACAAAAGCAATTGAAGACCGGGCACATGGTACTAGGCCAAATAAAGACGCTGAAAAAAATCTTCGAATATCGAAAGCGTGAAATTTTATTGATACATTTACAGAAACACAAAGCGTTTTTATTGCGAATGAAAGAACCAAGCAATAAATTCCAAAATAAAAATTGGAGAAGTACGCATTTTTGAAGACTAGAACTTCATAACGACGCACCTTATTTACAACCGTCTAGGCTTCTTGTTGTAGCGCTGCACCGCGTTTGCGATGAAATTATTAAAAACATGTCGGTCAACGTCAATAGCATCTCGAGCATCGGGTACCTCCGGACCTTCGATAGTTATGCTCATCAGCTCATTCACATGGTTGGAAAGAAGACCACTTCTTTCTGATGACAAAACCCTGTTGAGGGCCTTTTTTGTGTGCACATACGAACTTGCCACGAGCTGTCGAAAAAAAGGAAATAAATACGTGCAACGCTAACAGCAAGCTCGGGGGCGCACTTTTGTTTATTTTGCCCGAGGCTACTGCCAAGAATAGCAGACGGGCAGCCCGCGCATGCGCAGATCGATACTGAAAAAGGTCCATACAAGGACTGATAAGAGTGAAATTTGGGGATTCAAGGGGGGGTGTCCAGAAAAACTAGGGGGGGTCTACACACCCCCTAGGGGGGGTGTAGGGAAATCACTGACGACGACGAAGGCAGAACTACGAGGCGCGCGCTCACGTGCGCTCGCGCTGGAGGAATGCAGGCGCACGCCCGCCAACGGAGCAAGACAACCCCCGGCTAATAAATGCATTCGCATTTAAAAGAACAGAACTCCCGCTGGCGCAGTTTCAGGCAAGGGGCGCGCGAGCACTGCGAAGTCGGGAAACTTGAATTGCATATTCATCAAGAGAGTAGTGAGGCCGGGCGGCGAAGAGCGTGATGGGTGGTAGCAGTGAGCAGATATCGGCGCCACCACCTATTATGGCGAATCACTGCCCTGCACTTCCGACAGCTTTCATGATGAGTGGAACGGCTTTAATTTTTTTCTCAGGTAGGCAAGGTGGTTGAATATTGAGCCCTGCACTGAAGCTGGCATGCATGCGGTGCATGTGACAGCTGTTTACGGTCTCAAAGGGGCATTTACATGCGTTCGCGACGGACAATTTGGGCCAAGTTTATTTTTGCTTAGTCCATCAGAACATCGAGCCCCGAGAAAATGTGTGAAGATATTGCTTCGTAATTCCGCGGAAAGGCTATGTGTTAATTGTTCTGGTGAGTATGGAGCGCTCTCTTGAAGTCGCTCAAAACTCATAATGATGCATGAAGCTTGACCACTATGCGGAAAGTGTGTAAGGCGAGTAGCCTTCATTGCGAGATCGCTACCAAAAATAAAAGAAAAAATAACGCGCTGAAGCCGTGACTATCAAGAACAACGAACAGCCGTTGCTAACTGTTAGCCTCGATGGAACAATGTACGGAATGTCGAGTTATATAACTTTGGCACGGAGCTAGCCCGCAAGTCCACGAGGTAATTAAAATCGGTTAACTATAGTTAACCGATTTTAATTACCTTCACGAGCGGTTTGTTGCACCAGCTATAAACTGCGAGGTAAGCCTACGACTTAAAGCAAAAACAACAACAACAACAAACTCGGGGGTCTCTAGTGGTGGTAGAGAATGTATTGAGAAAAGAGAAGAGCGGGGATGGTGGTGAAAAATCCCGGGCCATCTTTCCTAACGTGAAACCTGCGGAGTGGCGAAGCATGCAGTGTATATAAGCGTATTTTTGGCGCCTTCGCGTTTTTGCCCACGGAGATGAAAACGTTGGGGGGTAAAGGTTTACAGCTTTGCTGTAAAGTCTCGTGTCTTTGAAGCACGCAGCGTTCTAGCGCGAGGCGTTGGAAAACGAGTGTCCCGGTGTGTTCTTTTAGTACGCGTTTTTGCCCACGGAGATAAAAGCTCTAGCCCGAGGCGTCGGAAAAGGGGTGCCCCGGTGTGTTATTTTAGTACGCGTCACGTTCTAGCCCGACGCGTTGCAAAACGAGTGTCCCGGTGTTTCAGTAGCGTGACTGCATGAACCGACGACGAGGAAAGGAGCCTACCCCTAAGCGTCGTCATGTTAGGCATAAAAAATGGTGTACCCCAGGGATCCATACCTGGGCCATTGCTGTTCATCATATACGTAAATGATCTGTGCCATATTGCCGCGAACCATACATTGGGTTTGTTTATTTGTGTTTTGCTTTTACCGCCCGGCTGCGCCGGTCTGTGTTATCTCTGCGCCAAGGGAAGCGCGTGTTCCATTCTTTCTTTCTGTGCCGCTTGTGTTATCTGTTGTGATAGGGAGAGCATTCCGATCTAACGTGAACAGCCCAGAATAATCTTCTTGGATCTACTATGTTCTCGATGCGAATCGACGTTTCGAGAACCACGCGCGCCAAAAGATAAAAAGCCTGCAGTGCGGACGCCGGGGCATTCGATTCGACGACACTCGCCTGTGCAAGTCACTTTGTTGACCGCTGCTTCGCCGCCTCTGTATTCTTTTCAGTTGTTAGGGGAGCACAAGTTCGCTCCAATAAACGTGTTTCTCATTCAAGACAACTGCTTCGTCCTTGTCTTCGTGACAATATTCCTGACTCCCCCAAATTTATCATGCATGCCGATGACACCAATATATTTTTTACAGCATCTTCGCTTACCCAACTCCAAAACATATTGAATGCTTATCTCAAACAATTATCCGTATGGCTTCACATAAATAAGTTACAGCTGAACGCGCAAAAAACCAAATACATAATCTTTGCACCTATTAACGAACCACTGGATAAAAATATTGGTATTGTCTTTCTTGGAGCTAAGCTTGAGCGTGTAAAAACGGAAAAATTCTTAGGTGTGTGGTTCCAGGAAAACTTGAGTTGGAACACTCGTGTCGATAAACTAGCTGTACAACTTAGCAAATCGATTGGTTGCTTATACAAATTGTCGCGACGTATTCCTTTATGGCTAAAGAAAGTTCTGTATTACACGCTGTTCTAAGTTAACTTACTGCACGCTAGTATGGGGTACCACGACCTGTAGAAACTACAACGGACTAACTATACTCCAGAAAAAGATTGACCTGCCCCTCAACATCTCATCACGGATACGACTCTTTGCTGACGATTGTATTATATATCGTATGATTACTAGCCTTAACGACCACCTTTCCTTACAAAATGACTTAAACATAATCTACAATTGGTGTAATACATGGCAAATGTCACTTAATTTGAGTAAATGCAAAGTAATGTATTTTAGTCGGAAACGCGATAATTCAGATTTTCTTTATTCCATCAACCACAGTGCAGTTTCGCAAGCCGCTTTCTATAAATATCTTGGTGTTCATCTAACACCTAATCTCTCTTGGAGTACCCACATTTCCGCCATCTGCGCAAAGGCTTCTAAATCGCTCGGTTATCTGCGACGAAATTTACGATGCGCACCAGCCCTTGTCCGCAAACATGCGTATCTAACCTTTAATCGTTCACAGCTAGAATTCTTTCGAATAAAACGAACTTTTGTTTTCTCTTCATGGCTCTTTTAAGTAGCCCAAGAAAGACTATCGTCTTTAAAAAAGAAATCG
The DNA here is from genome assembly GCF_048455015.1 of Haemaphysalis longicornis. Classification (NCBI taxonomy): domain Eukaryota; kingdom Metazoa; phylum Arthropoda; class Arachnida; order Ixodida; family Ixodidae; genus Haemaphysalis; species Haemaphysalis longicornis. The sequence goes on from NW_027526225.1 coordinate 116,210,882, forward strand.
TCTGCAATGATCGCTCATTTCCATTTACGTTACGGTGAGCCTCATGGCCCAAGTTTAGTTTTGGCACGTGAAACGCCAATTTGAACGTTTAAAATCATATGGCTATATATACACGCTTAACTTTTTACGCCCTTGTTGCCTAAAAAAGCCGCAGTATAAGTGAAATAAGGGTGCTGGAAAGGCATTATGAGCTCTTTCTTAGGTTGCAACACACTTATTTGTAAATTTACACGCTTTTTGTGCGGCAAAAAGGGTGTTGACCGATTGCAACACCCTTGGTTTTCTGTTCGGCGTTGCAAGGGTGTAAAATAGCTGTTCAGTTGCGAAAAGAAAAGAAAACAGCGGACTACAGCGACCGGCCTAGCTTCTTCCGGTGTTGTTAAGCTTGGCTAGTTTTGTTATGCTTTGGTAAGCTTTGTTCGGTTTTGCGAATTTCTTCTAGGCTAGGCTAAGTGCTGGGGAGGGGGGGGGGGGGGGGGGGGGCCAAGTTTAGCCGGATTTTGCAAGGCTGTTCCAGTGTGTCCCCCACATTGATAGCGGATCCAAAGAGGAAACAAGCTGGGTCGACCCCCAGCTGTTTCTCCAGCCTTGCACCACTAGTGCAATATCCGCCATATTTTTGCGTTTCAGTATCCCAAAAAAGACTAGTACCTTTAAAATGGTATATTAAGAGGTGCGCATCATAGAGTTTCATACTAATATATATTAGAGGCAAATCTGGCGCCACCGCCTAGGGGAGCCGCGCTTCAGTGAGCGTTCTCATGTACCGGGCAGGCACGTTCACTTGTCCTTGGCATGGCTCATGAGCAGGCTAAATAGTTGGCTCTGGCTGCAAAAAAGCAACAATATTACTGTAGATGGTTCATGAAATTGGTTTTGTTATTATAAAATTGAACCTACAAAAAGATTAATTTGTCAGTAAAGATTTAGAAGCTTCGTGTACGATGAACAAGAAAAAAATGTTGGCAGCGTCTGGAACCCCGCGCGGGGCACGAGATTTAGCCCCCTCGCAACGGCTTCTGCCCCGCGTGACGTCATATATACGTCATAGTGACGTCATATTAACAGCAATTGTTATTAGTTTGCGTAGTAGAATACAAAAAGCACATTTTTTTACATTTTAATAAAAAATTAGGAAGCCACTCATTTGCTAGAAGTTTTATAAAAGAATTCTTTTGTTCGTTCTTGCGGAAGCCGCCGATGCTGCCGCTGCTGGCGGTATGGCACCGGTATGGCGTATCCGAAAGTGCCGAAAGCCCTGAATGCCTGAATTTCTTGGGTCGACAAACGTAGATGAAGCAGAGTTGATAGAGTTAGAAGCACTATCAGAATGTGCGAGAACGTTGCCGTATGCGGGCACCAAGCCAGCCTTTCCACACGGTAGCGAAATCCTCTCGAGTAATGCTGACCTGTGACCGCCTGCTGTATGCCGATGGTACCTGCGTTAGATCTACGACATCGCGCAGCCGAGTGGCCCCGTTCGAACAACCCACGTCCCACGCAAGAAAAGACACCGTCCGAGCGTGATTATGTGAGCCTGCTGCGGCATGTCCGCGCGGCGGCATCTGCTATCAACAGTTTGCACCACGGCAAGTTCAGAATGCTTAAATGGGTGGCCTGAAATCGCGGTGTGTTTTCAAAATGACAGCAGCGCGGAACTTACAGTGCTCAGGACGTAGGCTGGACGCGGCCACTGATATTTTACTGGTCGCATGTGCGCATTAGAAGTGCAAACCACGGATAGCTAGAAAAGGTAATCATTGGTGTTCCCACACATGTACCGCGTACAACCCAGCACAGTAGTTTCCCCTTTAAGGAGATTAGCAAAGAAGACCCGAAAATCTGCAGTTTGTCGCGTTTTTTGTATGTATTTTCGAGTGGACTGAATTGTGGCTTAGAATTGTTTACCCGAAATAAGTTTTGTGCGCGGAAAAGTCTGGTGATCATGGGCTTCTTGCATCATAAATGCATGGTATTCAGCGCTTGAAAAGATTTTTCAGAAGAAATTATTGCAGCTGTAGTGGTGAGCCATTTCACTACAGTAAAATGTGGCAGAAATACATCTGCGATACAAAGTATGTGAAAGAGTGAGAACATTGGCAGTCTCGTATCCCGTGGCCCAGATTGTGGCTTGGTAGTTTCCATCATGCATTCAGCTCCTCACATTGGCACACACATGATGCTACGACAAATTAGGAACTGGGTCCTCCAAAAGGTACACTAGCTAGGCGCTTCATGCCATAGCTGCTGCATTGGCATAACCTCCACGTCTCTGTATATGTGTCAGTATATGCTATGTTGGCCATATTTTACCGAGTCCCCTCATGCAAAGGACTTAATTGCCATATTTTACCGAGTCCCCTCATGCAAAGGACTTAATTCAGGACACCCAGCCGATAGGGTCAGAGAAGCTGTATAGACGGTAACAGGAAGGGTATACACTTGGCCAACCATCATGTCTCCATCATATGAAAACCCATGGGTTCTATGCAGGCTCAATAGTCTACGTCAAAGAGAATCTTAAGATGTGCCTGGAACGTGAAAGCCTCAGCGGATTGTTTGTGTCCATGGGTATATGCAGCGAACACACTGCAAATGTAATTGATAGGCAAAGGTCAAGGCTGTAATGGTGGGAGTTTAACCAAAAGAAATGGTGAAAAACATCCCAATTTCAAACTGCATTGGTGTAATATGGGCACGAGTGACATCATATGGACGTGCACTGTAAATGCAGTTATCTGTGTTAACTGTACGTTACCACTCAAGTGATACGATCAAACGGAATGGAGGCCCCACTGCAATTGCCCAGTTATGCTTTTTTTACGGTGGGTTCGGTTGGTGGCTGTCAATTGCACAAACAAGATTCTGTGATGTCATAGAGAAATAGCTGGAAAATGTGTATAGAACTTCCACTGCTCTACACATTTTCTGTACTATCTTATTTGTTTGAAGTTTACAATAAAATTGATGTCATTTGTTTTTTGGGCAAAGAAGTCTTTTTCATGAACGAACCTTGTATTTTTTCTTCGTAGCCTCTGCAACAGCCTGCCTACTGTGCCCCTAAGCAGTGGTCACTAAACAAATGCCCACTTGCCAGCCAGATACTGGCCAGCTAGACTGGTGTCAACAAAAAAGGAATCTTTCTTGGCTTCTCTGCAGAGCTTTGCACTCAAGCAAAAAGATCACTTGGTTGTTTGGCTTTCCTGCAGGACTGTAGCGTAGTGCTAGAAGTCATCACTTGCTTATTTGGCACTTTTTCTGTGTATTGGGCCAAGAAACCCTTGCGTTTTATTTGGAAAAGGAACTTCACACCACAGACCGTGCAGAGAAAGTAGAGCTACTGACTTTTTTCACAGCCACGGAAGTTTGGTAGAATCACTTGTCATTGACAAACACCACGTTTGCTTTCTGTCTAAAGGTGTGAATCTGGGAGAGTTGATTTATATTTTGGGGAAAAATACAGCGACAATAACAGTACTGAAGTACAAGGAAAGGTGCTGTGATGAACAGTGTCCATGTGTTCGCAGCTTTTTTGTCCAGTTTCTTTCCCGTTTTTTTTCATGGACTTGCTACAGTGCCTGATCAAGCCTGTTTTTGTGTAACAAAAATGTCAACAGCGAAGCACTTATCAATGCTCACATGCTGCCCGTTGACACCAAAGCAGAAGTACGTTCATTGGAGTCATTTTATTGTTGAAGCCTTCCAGGATACTTACAGCTTTCAGCTGTACTGCAATATTCACAAACAACAATAAAGACATTCACGTCCACATAGGTGTCCTTGGCTCCAGTTCCTGCACAAGGTATTAAGTACTCTCGGGAGAGGGTAATCTCAAGCTGTACAATAGCCATTCCCTCGTAGATGTGTTCCATAAATTGTTTTTTAGGCTTGTTAGCTTAAAAAATAGTTTCAGTGCCCCCCCTTTTTTTTTCAAGCTAATTACCACCACCAGAGAATGTGCTTTCTAGCAGTTGGGCTCTGCTGGGTATGCATCGTTGCAAACAAAATATGGGACACTGTATTATGGCCCTTACGACTAAGCATAGTCACTTAAGCAATTAGCCGAAACAGTTTTTTACACAACACGGAGTCAAAAAGCAAAAGAACATGAAATATCTCCTTGCAATTAGAAACTTTTACTGTTCACCCCCTCCCCAAAACACAGAGCAGACAATTAAAAGCTGTGAACACAAGTATTTACGTCAAGTTGAATTCCACAGGGTGCTCCGGATGGGTACATTGATGTCACAGTCAATCAGAATTCGTGAATCCACTGTAAGCCTTCGAGAGAAGCTCTCACCTTTTACTGGCCATCCAACTGAGTGGGCATGAAAGTATAGAACATTGTTGGTTATGTTGACTTCCAAGCCAAACACGAGTAAACAAAAAACTAGCGTACCAAAATACATAATCAGAACAGATGCAGGATGACGTTTTGTTGGCTAACCGGGTTGAAGAAGGCAGAAGGCACTGGGGCAAAGGTTAGGGAAATAAAATCCATGCGGTAATTGTGAACGAAGTTATGAGACGCGGCCAGACGATCAGCTGGTAACCCTATGTAGAAAATTTCAACGTAGACAAAACATTGTTTCCTGTGCATTCAATAATAGCTGCCTAGAGATTGCTTAGAATTCGCAGCTCATTTGAAGTCTTGCATATCATGAAAGCACAATAGTATTATTCGAAGGAACAAATTCGAAAAACATAGATGAACAACAAGTCACTTGTTTACCCTGAGCACACCAAACTTGAAAGCACTATTTAACACAAGTGTCAAGCTTGGCACAAACGGCTATCTTATCGGCTTGACTTCTCCCGAACTTGCACATTTGGAGCTTGAGCCACCTTGCACAAGAAGCCAGCCAGTGGGCGGTTGGTTTCAGCGATAGCTGAGTACCTATGCTGCCCATGGACGGGCGGCTGCTGGGCTCTCCCATTCACCAGGCCACCCACGAAAGTGGAGCTGCGCTCCCTGCATGCAGCGTGCACGGATCGTTTCCGCGGGGTAGTAAGGTTTCTCGCAGTACCCCGCGAGAAAAATTGCAGAACAGGCTACATGCCAGGACGGATTGCGTTCGACGATGCCCTGCGTTACCTGACGATACTTGATTCGTGCACACTGACGCCGCTGACACTGCGTCGCTCGCGCTATCACGTCATCAAAGTCAGCTACCTCGTTAGCCACGGCGCAAAGCGCTGGAAAACTGATCCGCACGTTTTACGCCAGAATCAAAATACAAGGCTTGGAATGCAAGTAGCGATCGGAACAAGTAGACAACGAATGCAGGAGCATAAAGCCGATGGCACGCGAACTCCAAGACAATATGAAGCTAGCAACATATTTAACGGCAACAAAAGGAGCACGGAAAAAAGCAGGGCGAAGCAGCTTGCCAAAATAGGATGCGTTAGGCTTACCAAGACTAGCAGCAGCAAGTTCACGAAAAATACTCAATAAATCATTTCAAACAACCCTCCGAACAAGAAAAAAGCGCCGCGAGGCAGCCGCTGTGCAAGGCGATAACACAGAACAAGGAGGATAAGGACGTAACGTTGCGCAGGCTTGCGGTTGGAGCCAAGGCCGGAATCCCACATGGCGCACACACGCCGTCAAAAACGTCTTCAAATGCATGGAGGAAGAAAAAGTTAGGAGACGGCGCCGCCAGAGAAACGTGAAGCCTATACATAAAAAGTAAAATCGAAGTCGGCCCAGGCGTCACTGCACCACGTGACCCTACCGCGCCACCGCTGTATGGGCCGCCGCGCAGTCTTCAATTTCGTCTGCTCGAAACTGCTCTGCGGCCCGTTGTCACGAAACCTGCTATATGTTGGTGTTTTTTCCACGGCTTTTGTCTTCCGCACGTACGCGGCACTCCTGCCCGCACGCGGGCATGAGATCGCCGAGCAGACAAATGCAGGAAGGACGGGGAAAAGCTACCGCCAACGAAACACGAGAGATGCGCCGGAGTCGGAGACCGCCGCCGCCGCCGGCCCACCCGACCATAGAGGTCACGTGCTGGGCCGACTGCGGCGGCTTGAGAAAGGGAAACGGCGGAGGGAGCGGCTTCAACGGAGCTGGGCTTGCGAAAGCTAGCTGCGTGACGTCATGTCGTCTCCGAACTTTTTCTTCCTCCGTGTTCAAATGTGCAAAAAAAAAAAAAATAGTGACGTCACAGGAAGTCACGTGACTAGTTTAGTTTGACGTCACTTCTGCGGGGCAGGAGCCACCGCGAGGGGGCTAGATCTCGTACCCCGCGCGGGGCACGAGACTTACCCAAAAATGTTACCCCTTACTGTTCATTATGGATTCGAGACAAGAAAGAAGCCATATCGCTAGCTTAGCCAAGTAGGCGAGGAACGTCGCTAGCGGCAATGGCGCCGCCCACGGCGGCCCGCGACTGCAGCGACAGATGTACCTCTAGTATATATTAGCATGAAACTCTATGGTGGGCATACGCATGCACCCCTTGTGCTCACACTCGAACAGGCTTGAAAGCCGGCTTCAGCGTTACATTAATCTATCTGCGGTGGTGCACCATTTATAACCATCGGAGTTCTTTTCCTTGGCTTTTTTTTTTTGCTAACGCCACCGAACCTAGCTCAAGCTTAAACAGCGCCGCTGGTTATACATTATGTCAATTCATATCGTTTTAAACATCGTGAGTTACAAAACAATCCTCCACTTGTAAGAATTGCTCAGCCCACCTGCGTAAACGGGCATAAAATACCTCCACAGTTGGAGGTCTTTTACAACCTTTTTCATAGTTGACGCAAGACAGCTTCGCTCTAAAGAATTGGCCGCGCAACTCCTTACTTTGCTGCAAATGTCGATGAAGGACGTTAGTCTTCTGCCTCCTCTGCCCCTCTTCTATCCTCCGCCCACCACGTGCCCTCCCTTTCGATAAACACGGAAGAGGTATGCTGAAGTCAATTCAATTTTCCCGCGTTCCATCAACTAAAACCTTTCGTTACTGTTGGACTTGGAACACCACCGCCACAAGGTCCGGGCTCGCGCGAGGTCTTTTTGTATTTGTTCCGGTCAAAATATTGTTTTGAATGCGTACTCCTTTTTTTTTTTTTTGCTATCGCAAGTATCAAGCGCATCTTCATTTTTAATTAAAACAACACTAGAATACCAGTTGTGCGTTGATGTTTTGCCTACAACATGCCTAGTGTTTCTTTCTCGCTCAACAACGTTGTCAAGTATGAAGTATATGCTTCCAGATTGAGTGGTTCGGAAAGGTTTTTGGTTATGCAGTAAAAGCTCGCTAATTCGAACTCGTAGGGGACCATAAAAATGTTTGAATTACGCGGAGTTCGAATTAGCGGGTGGGTGCTAGAATGAATGGAAATCGCGCCACACTGCGTGCGTGGGCAGAACACGAAGAAGCGACCTCTGGACTCGTTATTGCGAATTAGGCGCTACTACACGTTTGTGGCAGGTGATTTTGTAAATAATGTTCCGTAAATATTAATGGCATGCGCCGGAGCAGTGGAGCCGGTGGCGCTGCGCCCTCTTTAGACGCCGAATAAGCTGTTGAAGGAGCGTAGTGCACGCGCCACGCTGTTTTAAAGACGATAGTCTTTTTAAAGACGATAGTCTTTCTTCGGCTACTTAAACCCAGAAATTTTGGTCTGTCTGTATGTCTGTCTGTCCGTCTGTCAGTCTGTGACTCGATTCAGCCACCCGGCCAAAGCAAAACAATGCCTGCGCAATAGTCTTATATAGCCACAGCTAAATCTACCCGTCTATGTCCGGTGTAATGTTCATACTTGTCAACATTGTTGAAGAAGAACAAGACATTACGCAAATATGAGACAACAAATCAAAACAGAAGTGATATTTGCAGTGTTCCTTTATAAAAAAATCAAACATGCTTGACTTTTGCGAAATCAAATACTTCATCAACTGCAGAAAAAGAATTCACTCCGCCGTCGCCTGCTGTCCCCCGCGCCACTATAGCCTCTGACGCCATTTTAAGAAATCAACCGGCAACAGTTACGCAAGGTTCCACTAGGTAGGTTCCACGTTCTGTTTGCAACGCAAGTGGAGTAGGGAAACGCGGTTCTATAAACGTTGAAGTAGGGCGCCTCAATTAACGCGCGTCTTTGCCGTACGGCAGCGTTCGCATCGAGACACCCGGTTTGGTGCAGTGGAACGCGGGAAATTTAAAATGATTTAAGCAAACCTTTGGCGTCTTTACCTTGGGAGGAGCGCGACGCAAGAGGAACAACATGAGAGGTGAGCGGGAAAGCGAAGGGAGCCATTTACTTTATAAAAGTCGATAAAGACTATCGTCTTTTGACGACATTTGCAACGAAAGGAGCAGATACGCGGCCAATTTTTTTTCTGCTTTGCTGTTTTGCATCTCTAGTAAATTTGCTTTGGTTTGGATTCGCAACGCATTTTAATCACTCTGGGCCGTCTTCTTCTGCGAGAAGGGATGCAAACCGGGGTATCATAGTTCGAATTAACCGTTATAGATATCGACGCGTTCGAATTATCGGAAGTTTTCCCCCATTAAAATATACAGTGATGTGCCGGGAGAAGGGCGTGAGTTCGAACTAAGCGGAAGTTCGAATTAACCGAGTTCGAATTAACGAGCCTTTACTGTATCAACTTCTCCTTCAAAAATTGTGTTAATTTTTGGCCGGATGGCTAAATCGAGGGGCAGACAGACGGACAGACCAAAAGTTCAGATAGCCCAAGAGATGCTATTGTATTCCAAAGAATAAGTGGGACGCGTTAAATAAGCACTGCACGAGGGCACGAAACGAGCGTCGGTTCACGGTAGTTGCTGTTTCTGTTGCCGCCGGCTGTCTGTCTGCGCCGTTGTTTTTATTTCAAACACGAGGGCGGGCTAATCGCTGCGGAGGTATCGATCCAGTTTTTGCGAAAGGTTGAATCGGGGCTCGTGGTTGGCCGGGCGACGCGAGAAGGCGGGTTTCCAGTTGGCTAAGCGACAGCCAGTAACATCGGGAACGAGGCGCCACCCGCAACGCCATTGGACGATCGATCGGAGACCGCTCGCAGCGCCACGTGCCGCCACCACGGGCTCGGCGTTCAAATCGGCGGGGAGCACAAACACAACATCCCGGTCTACGCGGCACCCGGACAAGCTCTCCGAGGGACAAGCAGACAAGTAGGACACGATTTTGTCTCCTTGCTAAGCCGCCAGGGATGTTTGTTTGTTTTATATTTTTATTGTGTTGGCGGGTGTTTACCGGCTTCTCGTTTCATGTAAAAAAAAAAAAACATTTTCTAGCTGCACGCTGGATCATTCGCGCTCGAATGTCGAGCATAGGGTGGAAGTAAGTTTTGCAATAGAATGAAACCACTGTAAGCTTTTCCGGTTTCCACTTTTGTATTCGCCACGAGAAATCCCAGTTTAGTGTGTAATTCGCACAAGGAAATCACGTACCGGTTGAAGGGCGGGTGTCATATTGCGGCCTTTTTCTCTCACTTTTTTTTTCTTGCGGACCAGTGGCGCTAATAATGTTGACAAGCTTGGTGCCATTCGAGCAAAATAAGAGATAGAACATCCCGTCGTCTTATAGGGCTATTAATTAAGATGGAGAGGTTTTATGTCAGAAGAAATTACGTTTTAGCTCCATAGCAATTAAGCTAAAAGGCCAGTCAACAATCGGAACATGTGAATATTGAAGTGATAAACCTGAACTAAAAACGAATTGAACGTGGGACCAAACTCACTTAATCACATGAAATCCTACTTGTGTCTACGTACCTGCACGCTTGCCATTGAGAGAAGAACAGTTTTGCGGCGCCAGATCCACCAGCGTATTGAACTGCATTTATCTCAGCCCAGCAGATCTCAGAACCCTTTTCATTGCTCGCTCAAAGCGCTTTCACGCAGTAGTTTGCTACAACGCCGCTGAGCCTCACTGTTTGCTCGGTGTGAAGGTTTTGCCGCAGTACTTTGGTGCATAACGGCAAAGCCCCACAACGCGATTCTAATGCCGAAAGCCAATGATAACGGCAGTGATAATTATCATGTTTTTTCTTATAGTTTTCCAGATGGAAACGTTTTGATTATTTGTAGTGAAATCTCCGTAGAATCAATCATCGGTGATTACTATAATACATGCAATATTACCAGCAAGCAATAAAGAATTAAGGAAAGCTTAAATAAAATGTAGCACTTACAATATCAAAATGTAGCTACTAAACCCTCAATTAGAGATTTGAGAACGCAGCTTCAAATTTTTGAAAACTAAGATAAATGCGAAGTGAGAAGGTTCTACACAACAAAACAACATTATTGGCCATCCTAAACGAATTTCCTAAATGCCAAGCTTTCTCGATGGCGATAATTATCTGTATTGCCACACATGCAAACGCAGGTAAGGATCCCCGTGTCGTTACAGGAAACAAATGCTGCAATACGTATAGCTCGACCAGTTTGAGGGAAACTAGTGCGAGTATGCTTCGCATTAACAGTTATGTTTGTTTCCCTGCAACAATACCCGTGGTGCTGCAGTGCGCGCTTTACAGGCAGGTCTCTCTTGGGATGAGGGGCCAGACAGCCAGATAGTCCCTGAAAACGGGTTGAGTAAGCAAGAAATGTTTTGCACGAAAAAGCATGCATATCATTTGAATGTCTGAGAAGTTGACAGAAAGTAATTTGCCTTACGTTTCATGTTGAACCAAATCGTACCCCGTGAATGGCATGAGCAAGAACGTCAAGTTCGTGAACACTAAATTTTTGCTATCAACTTGTACAACATTCGTCTTTGAGAAATTTAAAAAAAGAAGTTCTATGGCCTTCAAACATGTCTGGCTTTATTTGCTTAATTTGACCTCACGTCTTATAGAACCTGTCAACGCAACGTCACTGAGTAAACATTTTTTTGTTCTTTTATTTCTTTTCATGGTTCCGCCCATGTTTGGATGCCAACCAAGCTGATGCGTTATTTTGGCGAAATTCACTTCATCAACCTAACTCACTTCTCTGAATGATTTTGCGTGACTACGATTGTCATTCAAGTACACGTTTCGGTTCTGCTACAAAACGATGTACCAAGTAGCTGCTCATTTCAGGTATTAATAGGCTACATCACTAACCGTTCCATTTTAATCCTGCAGCCTGGGTCCTTTCGAGCCTAACTGAAATGAGTTTTTGACCTTTGAATTACTAGTAGAACTTCCGCGCTTGTGTACATGCCGCGAACACGTACTTTATTCCGTCAATTCACAGGTACTAATACAATGGACGCAAATATAGTTTCCGTTCATTCGTTACTTCGCAGATTTCGTGTTTTTTTCCCTCAAAAGACCTACATACAGCCGTGACACAAGCAGCAATTATAACAAACGCTGGCGGCTTCACTGCACGCTATAACGTGGTTATATTGCGCAGTAGCCATGGTTTCGAAGACCACGTGCAACAAGGCGTGATAACGTACTTCCGCTATCCTGTATCGACTTCCTTTTTGTCGACATAGCGGGGAAGTGCTAGACGCCGTGTCATTTGCCGCACATCCGTCCTTCAGGAGGTGAGTGACATATCCTGCGTTGATAAGTGAGTCTGTTCAGCCCGCAGCTGTAGAGAAAATGGTATTGACGTCAACTAGCCCAAGCGGCGCACTAAGATTTCGAGTGAAACCATGACCGGGTTGATTGCAGGCGTAATCTTATCAGCACATGGTTTACTGCACATAAGTGTGGGAATCGAGTGGGGCGTAATAAGGAATGCAGAAATTGGAGCCACAAAGACCGCGCTCGTGCTGCAGCGAAAACAACAACTGACGAGTTGCCTGCCGCCAGCTGGTAATCGTATCTTCGTTGTCGTCATAGCTTCCGGACAGGATTTATTTTAGTGGAAATTAGCGCCAACGACGATTATCTTTGCGCTCACCTGGTAGTCTGGAAACGGGTTGCCGGTATACCGTAATTTTTGTTCCAAAAAATGGAAAAGCTTAATTTTTTTTTTGCGAAGCTGCGCAGTTAGCATACTTACCCAATACAGTACGGGAATTCGTAAAGATTCTGCGTAAGGTGACAAATAAGTCCGTAAAAAAACTCCAGCACGTGGTTTTTTGTGCAGATAGACATCCAACCACGCAGGCAGGCTTCCTTGGATCAGTGACATGGCCACAGGGCCCTCAAGGAATTAATACCCAGGTGTCAGCCTGGACTAGTTTCGTTTCTTTTTTTCTTTTACTTTTGCTGATCTCCTTTTTTTTTTGCTTTCATAGTTTTCGCATCTCCATCACATCTTTCATTCCGTTGTTCTTTTTTTATCCTATTCTAAAACATGCGAGGTCCGCTTCTGACTGTTCACGCGGTCATATCCCCAAAACCATCGCCTCCTGCATTTTACAATGCCAAACGAATCGCCCACTTTCCAAAGGGAGTGAGTGGTGCGCCTGCAGTGTCCATATGTCTCAAGGTGGGGCTACGAGCTGAACCGGGATCACCCGACTGTAACTAAATTCGAGAGAGGCTAGTGCCTGGTTGCCAAGACAACCGATGTTTGAGGTTGTCGGAGTAACGACGCTCTCGCTAGCGTTAGAAAACTCAAACGCGCGGCGGAGCACGTTTTGCCAACGTTTCCGCTTACCACCACGCGCGTCGCCCAAGGTGAACCGGTCACATGACTAAAGCGCTGGGAAGGCTAGCGATTGGGGGAGAGTGGCCGGAGTAGAAGGAGAGGGCTTGGTTCGCCGGTACGGGCTGATGCGTTTGGCTTTGTAAAAATACAGGAGGCGATGCCATAACTTGCGCTCATGCAAACGTTGACCTTTGCACAGCATCGAACAGCACGCCAGAAACGTGCTCTGTTTATAGAACAATGATGTGAAATGGCTTAGGTGCAAACTACAGCATGAGACGTTGAAGAGTGTTACCCGCCATGGTGGCTCAGTGGCTAAGGCGTTGTGCTGCTGAGAACGCGGTCGTGGGTTCGATTCCCGGCCTCGGCGGCCACTTTTCTGGTGGAGACGAAAAGCAAAAACGCCCGTGCGTACGAGATTTCGGCGCACGTTAAAGATCCCCAGGTGGTCAGAATTAATCCGGAGCCCTCCACTACGGCGCGCCTCATCGCCTGCGTTGCGTCGGTGCGTTAAACCCCATAATCAATCAATCCATCAATGTAGAAGAGTGTTGAAGGGGCCATTAAGGCAACATGCAAGTTCGGTTCGTTAAAGGAACTGCTTTGTCCCGACAACAATGAAAACAATGTTACCGCAAACTTTAAACCGATAATCGAGATATTAAAGAAAACATCTGAGGCATGCAGTGCTGACTCGCCAGACACTTCACCGCATTTTTTTGTGACGTCACAAAACCTTGTTTGTGTGATTAGCCATCGCAGAGGAACACGACGGGGTGACTGTAGTGGGGCCTCCAGTTCCATTTGATCGCATCACTCGAATGCTAACTTGAACACACTGATGACTATGTTTTTAGTGCTGGTCCACAATACACCAGTCCGTCCTATAATACGGAACTGTAGCGCCAAATTTGAAAGTTTATAATTGAACCCGCTGCGGTGGCTCGGTGGCTATGGCGTTATGCTGCTGAGTCCAGGGGCGCTGGTTCGATTCCCAGCCACGGCGGCAGCTTTTCCGATGGAGGATTTTGGCGAACGTCAGAGATGTCCAGGTGATGAAAATTAATCCGGAGCCCCCCACTACGGCGCGACTCATCGCCTGTGTAGCGTCGGCGCGTTAAGGCTAATAATGAAATGAAATTAATACTCCTGTCGCTTTTTTTTTGGGGGGGGGGGGGGTGTTAGGGTGTTAGAAACATCTTTCGGGGTTGAAATGCGACTGGGTGTGTTACCAAAGGCTACTTCTTTCAATCTGTACTGTTTTTTTTTTTTGTCATGACAAGGCCGGTTTTTATTTTTTAACAAGACCGACTTTTTTTTTCTTCTGAAACGCCACGCGCGTGCGGCGCTTCGGCATCCCGTTCACTCGAGGGAAGCCGCTCAGTGTGATCGGTGCGGCGGCCAACAGGGCGAGACGGAGCCAACGGGGCCGGCCATGGACTCCTCCTCCCTGCGGGACTCGACGGACACGACGGACTCGGAGGACCGGAACGGCCTGAGCGACGACAGCAGCTGTGATGAGCCGTGCTCGCCGCCGGCGGCCTCGGGTTACGGACGCGTCTCCTCGACGTCGGGCAGCAGCCCGTCCAGCCACCACAGGCGGCCCCGAAAGGCCACGCGACGCATGTTCACCAACAGGTACGTATATAGGCGCATTGGTGAACCTATGGTGTCTCTATATCGAACTTTTATATCTCTAAGTATATATTCCCACGAAACACTGTGTATGCATATTGTGTACATACGTATAGACGTACCGCTGACTTATACGGCGGGATGTGCTCATATCGAACTATGATACCTCGAATGATTCGTTATATCGGACAGCCTAAACAACTCTACAAATTGAATCAAATTGTCAGATCACTAAAACATTGCGTACGTTGCGAACGTGCACACGTATAGTGTTGAACTTATGCAATGGAATGTGTTTACATCGAACTTCAATATTTATAGTTATTCGTTGCATCGAACAGCCTAAATAACTACAAATCAAATCAAATGGACAGATCACTAAAACATTGTTTACGTTGCGAACGTGCACACGTACTGTTGAACTTATGCAGTGGAATGTGTTTTTACACCGAACTTCAATATCTCTAATTATTCGTTATATCGAACAGCCCTAACAACTCCATCAAACATTGTGTACATCGCGAGTCTCCTACATCAAATTTCCTATTATATCGAAATATTTCTTATAACCGACTTGACTAGAATGGTGATAGGGCATGATGGAAGTCGACATTTTGAAACATTACAAGTGACAGACGGCACCCATGAAGATAGGAGCAACGCTGACTCGTGACTGAATGATCTAAAAGCAACGGGAGGTTGTAAGGTGTCTTTCCTAATGCACGCATAGACACATATGATAATGCATTACCGGGCTTTTTTTTTTTTAATCCAAAGAGCATGCCAGGATACATTTCATCCAAACAGACAAGCCAACTGCTTAATTTCTGAGCCATGCGTTGGAATTACTCAAACGGAAATCAAATTCTCTGATACTTTCTGAAGCTTCCTTAGCGTTTTTGAGACGTGCTGTCTTGAAAGAGCGGCTATTGACTTGCGATTTGTTTTCAAACGTCTGGTAATCTACATGCAGAAGTGCTTAAGAAAAGGCGAACATTTCACAAGTTTATTTTATTAAAATTCGTCGCTACAGCTAACCTGCGATCTACCCATCGCTTAATGTTCTTGGTGTCGTCTGTCGTTGACCTTTCGCTCTGTTTTGTTAACTGCTTTCTTTTGACAAAGTAGATACTTTTTGGCGGATACTTAAAAAACCTAAAGACGTTGCGTATACTTAAAGAAATGACCAGGAAGAAGCTGTTTCGTTATATTAAGTGCGTTTTGTGCTTCTGTCTGTGCGGTTTCCCTCGATTTGCGCGATTGGCAAGGCTCCTTACCGTTGTAGGATTATGGTGAAGATCGTGTGACAATAGGTCATTTGATTAGGAGAGAGAGAGAGAGAGAGAGAGAGAGAGAGAGAGAGAGAGAGAGAGAGAGAGAGAGAGAGAGAGAGAGGAGAGAGAGAGAGAGAGAGAGAGAGAGAGAGAGAGAGAGATGAGAGAGAGAGAGAGAGAGAGAGAGAGAGGCGAGCTAGGGGGGAAAGGGACTGAAATAACTGCAGTAGGTGTCCATGAAACGACCTAAGAACATCTTTAAAAAACGTGCACCACGTGTATCACGGGCACCCCGAAACAGCGGGCCCTGTATAGCCTAAAGCTGACCTGTCGAGGCTGTCTAGCCCGAGCACCTATTATCACGCTCGAGCTCGTATATATTGAACGCGGGTAGTTTGGGTTGCAGCTTACATAGAGAAATGCGAACACACCCCTTATTTTTAAGTGTTCGCATAGACTTTGTAGTGCGTACCTGAGCTTATCGAAGTATATCGAACACTGCCAATGCCCTTGGTATTGGACCTTTGAAATAACCGCGCACAGTGCTGGGCTCCGTGGCGCGCGCTCGTGGCAGCCGGGAGCGGTTGGCGGCAGCAGAACGTGAACGGGGCGTTCGCCGACCTTCGCCGCCTGGTGCCCACCCACCCGCCGGACAAGAAGCTGAGCAAGAACGAGATCCTGCGGCTGGCCATCCGCTACATCCGCCTGCTCAGCTCCATCCTCGACTACCAGCGCCACCGGGACGGCCTCCTGCTGCTCTGCTCGGTGCGCGTCAAGCAGGAGCCGCCCGAGGTGGACGGCCACGTGACGGGGAACGACGCCACCCCCTCCACGCCTCCCAGCTCGCCGGCGTCCAGCCTGAGTAGCATGGCCGAGCCGTGACTGCTGCCGCCCCCCGCGAGCTCGCGTGGCTCCTGAAGGAGACGGACCCTGCCTGCCGCTTGTGCGATGTCCGATGAGTGATTTGGGAAAAAGCCCCTGCTTCTGTGGCATCTTCAGGAGTGGACCGTGTGCGCAATAGGAGTGGGTGGTGAGGTGGGGACGGAGAAGTCGAAAGAGGTGAAGAGCTCTAATGAGAGAGAGAGAGAGAGAGAGAGAGAGAGAGAGAGAGAGAGAGAGAGAGAGAGAGAGAGAGAGAGAGAGTATTGATACAGGGTGATCCGCGACTGCGAGTAGATAAAACATGAAGCGGGCACGGGGCAGTCATAAATTCGAAGAACATTGGCCTTGCAATGGTCAAACGAAACAAGCGACGGGCATGGGAGGTGAGTAGTTTATTGCAGACAACAGCCTCCAAGTTACGTGATGCTATTCATTGTTTAAAATGGTGAATCTCACAGCACCTTCACAGCGCTGCACCGCGTAATGATAGATAGCTTGTGATAGTGAGATGATGAAGCTTTTCCTATATAGTACCGGCTTGGAGCAGGAGCTACGTTGCGTCATTTAACGAACCATTCAATTATCGGTTCTGACATTAAAAAGGGCAGGACTGC